>NW_026854975.1:0-61017 GCF_026571515.1 Ruditapes philippinarum
TTTTTCCCTTTTTCCAGTCAAATGAGATCAACCTTTATATCCCACACCAAAATTTGCATGTGGTTTAAAATGTCTTGATAAGATGTGCTTTTCATTATTGAAAATAATTATGTGAGTTTGTGGCAGCTATGAGTATTATATACATCCATAATCTATGGTGTATAAAAGGAAGAAATAAGATGGTAGTTTTTTATTGTCTTGATAAATATCAACAATTTTTATGCAAATTCAAAATGTAATTTGGCCATATAATCGTCCTTGATAGTTATCCATTCTTGTCTGGTCTGTTGCAGTTTACTTTCCGATAATTTTCTTGTTAAGGTGTGCGTGATGATTAAAGGTTAATATGGTTAAAACAGACTCAAAACAACCTCAGCATGAATTGGAGTGATGGGTTACATTATATATTCCTAAACCATATGGCATAAACTTACATGAAAAAAACCTTGTTTTATCATTTTCCTTTGGACATAAATGATGGGGTTTTCGATCAAAGTGGTAATTTTAGAGATGAAAGCTTGAAAATTAAAAAGCCAACATTATTTCTGAGTCAACTTATTAGTTTAGAGACAATTTTCTTACATTAAAAACTTTTTTTCTTAAGGCAGTGAACAATGTGTCTTTTTATGACTAAAAGCATTAGTATCAAAGTATTGTAATATTTGTTGCTTAATGTGCCCAACCCATCTCTACTACACAGTACTTTGATTTATAAAAAGTTTGAGATTTTTTTTTAAAAAAAATTCCATTTCAGTACAAGTGTACTCACTGTAGAATTTTATATCTTGTTTTTTCTTCTAGTTTTCCTTCAGAATGTTTGTAGAACCTGCATTTGTTTGTAAGAATATTTTTTTGTTCTCAAATTTAAATACTATCTGTAAAGATTTTTTTTTTTAATATTCTAATTTGGTTCCATTACCTTAATGAGAAATAACCATTTATACCGTGAGTCTAAAATAGGGCATAATAAGTGGTTAGGGAAAAAGTTTTTCTACTTAAATCCTAACATTTTGCTGCAAGCTATACGCCTGACTGATGGGAAAATTACGTTCAGTTTTCTTCTTGTATGCTTGAAAATCAATGATAACGCCTTTTCATGCATTAAATCTGTGGGAATTGTTCAGTTTCTGTTTCTAACTGTTATTGAATTTTATGTTTAGTTTTGTTTACATTGAACATTCATTGTGGTAATCATAACAATTTATCTTATTTTCCATAATATATAAATTTTATGCCTCTGAAGCTAAGTAGGCATATAAGAATCGGACAAAATAAAAATTTATTTATATACATGTATAGGTCAAGTAGGACTGAATGTTCTAGAATATCCAACTAAAACATAATTCAGCATTATTGTAAGGAATTCTTTCATCCAATAGTAGGCATGACTATTACATTTTGCCACATGGGCCAGCATGCACTGAGTGGTTACAGTCGCCATCTTCAAATTATAACTTGCCCCACACTGCTTTAAGTTTGAATCCTATCAAGCACTTAAGGCTACAGTGTTGGTGTAACTTTAAATCTTACAAAACAAACTATTTGGTGTCATCTATGGAAACTGATTCAATACTTTTCAAATGTTTCAATTTCAGTACGGGTATTTTGACAAGTAGACATCCCTGAATTATGCAGTGAGCAGCTCAATGATCAGTGGGCAAGAATAATAGTTTTATATATTATACAGATTTTGATTGAATCATTGGAAAAATAGGTAAGTTACAAGAATTTTATTTCATCTCAATTTATTTCAATCCATTCCCTTCAGTAGTTATGGAGATACCGAGCTAATTACACGCAAAAACTTAACCAAGAATTTCTTAAGTCGAAAAAGGGGCATCATTATGCAAAAAAAGCGAACAGAGTTATGGACTTGTGCCAATCAATCTTAGATTAATCACAGAGAACAAGTGTGTGAAGTTTCAATCCATTCCCTTCAGTAGTTATGGAGATACCAGCTTGCATGCAAAAACTTACCCAAGAATTTTTAAGTCGAAAAAGGGGCCCATCATTATGCAAAAGCAAATCCAAGTTATGGGACTTGAGCCAATCATCTTAGATAATCACAAAGAGCAAGTGTGTTGAAGTTTCAATCCATTCCCCTCAGAAGTTATGTAGATACCAGCTTACACGCCAAAAACTTGACCAAGGATTTCTAAGTTGAAAAAGGGGCATATTTTATGCAAAAAAGGCAAATTCAAGAGTTATGGGACTTGTGCCAATCATGTTAGATAATCACACGAGAAGAACAAGTGTGTGAAGTTTCAATCCATCCCTTCAGTAGTTATGGAGATACCAGCTTACATGCAAAAACTTAATCACAGGGACGCTAACGCCGACAAATGGTTGACTGCATTAGCTTGATTATTCTGCGAATAGTCGAGCTACAAATAAATGCATCTCTTGACAATCAAAAACAAGAAAACAAAAATCTTGGTGCTGCATGCCCTCAAACATCCCTAGAAATGGGCCTTCATGTAAGTTTAGACCAAGGGATTTTATGTCCCTATTGCATCCTACTAAACAGTGGTTCTTTCTTATTATTATTTTGGTAATTTGTTTAAAGGAAAGCCCTGACCCTTCAGTTGTAGAGCTCTCAGCCAAAAGAAGCTGAAACAGGTAGGGCAAGTCCTTTATAAAATTTAGGTGCAGAATTATAGTAAAACATCACTTATATTTAAGAGTTTCCTGAATTATTCTTGATGAGAAACTAAACAGTTTAGACAGATTTAGACAGACTGCATACATAATAATTGATTTCTAAGCACAAGATCAGAAAATTATCTAAATTTTCCAATTAGCCAAGACAGCAAAGATTTTGCTGCAAATTGAAGATTTTAGTATTAATTAAACATCCATAATCACTTGTTATGAGCATTTAGATTCAAATTAGATAATAATTCTTTAGACAATATAATTGGTCAGATTCAACATTCATCTGATAGAATTATGGTTGATTGATATTTCACATTTCAGGACAAAAAGTTCTTGGCAATTTTGGTAATACCCGATTTGAAAACAGCATGGATATGCTTGATTTATTTTGATATTTTATTTAAAGCGTAGTGTTACCTAAATGTTAGTAAGATGATGACATATCTAAAGTTAGTCTAAAATGAAATTTTGGCTATACTTCATATCAATTAATTTAATGTTGGTTTGTTTCAGAATGATATCTTGGTTTGCTTTGATTAATATACGAGGGCTGTTCGATATGTATTGTCTTTGCACGTGATTCTCCCTTTAAGCGCTTCCAACGTGGGTAAATTGTGTTCTGACCGATAGAGCGAAGCATAACGAAATCAAAGCACAGAAGGCGCTGAATTTGTTTGGGTCTCAGAATGTAAGAAAGTGCCACCAATGCTTTCCAGCGTTTTAATTGTAGTAAATTGGCTATAAGACTAAATGCAACACTGATATTTAATCCAATGTTTATTTGACTTAAACAATTTGAAAAAAAAATGAGTTGCCTTTACTGGGATTTGAACTCCAGACCTCTCGCTTCCTAAGCGAGCGCGAAAACCCTTCAGCCACGGTGAATTTATATGTGAACGGCCTGAAGAAAAATTAGGGCTTGTAACGACTTTAACTGTTGTTTAACACAGATGTAAATAATCCTGGAGCTTACTTTAAGCATGTATATTTATAAAGAATCAAAGGTCTGCAAGTTCTGTGGTATTTTCTGATCTTTGCAATCTAAATCGTACTGTATATCTGTATGTATTTTCCTGTATAAGTTTATTTTTATGTATTATAATTCATTTTGCAAGGCATCAGAGTTTGATAAATACGGAATCCTGCATAACTAGAGTTGCATCAAAAAATCATTTATGTTCATTTTTTTACGACAGCCACACTTTATCCTTGCATATCATGGCTACTTCCTTAACAAAGACACTTAAAAAGAATTAAAAAAAAAAGTTTCCTCGACTGGGATTTGAACTCCAGACCTCTCACTCACTAAGCGAGCGCGTTATCCCTGCACCACGGAGAGGTTATACTAACAATGTCTGAATAACATCAAGTCATTCTAAATTTAGAACTTCCATTGCATTTCGGGTTTGTAATCCTTATTAATTTCGAGGTATTTTGTTCAGGATAAACCTGTTGTTTAAAATTGAAGTAAATAATTTAGCGAAAGTCTTCTCGCCCAAACAGTCCGACATGTAGAATCTATATATTCCACTACTCGGTTTGTGTAGTATTCGGTAAACGACATCGCTAAAAATAGTATTTTCATTGATAAAATCATATTCATCCGCGTAATTTGTGATTGTGCATTTATTGACAATTCTATACGCCAACGCTATTTTTAAACTTTGAATTCGTTGTAATTTGTTGGATACTTGTAACAAAATAAAAATATTTCTTTCTTTTAAATCGCTAGTTTTAAGCTGTTTTGAGAACTACTTGTTGTTAGGTTTGTCTTAATCTTCTGTGTCAGAGATTGAATGTCCGCTTTGTATTTACTTATTTTCGATCAGAAAATTCAATAAAACAATATTAGAAATCTTCGACCATTCGGAAATTATTTTGCTTGAAAATTAATGCGCCTGTCTTTGGCCATCTTTACGCAGTGATCTCCCCTGAATTTTTCGGCGTAAGTGTACATATAAAGGGAAGTAACCGCTTCAAAAAAGTGGACTACTTTCGGCATTTGCAATTAACAGCATTAGACTCTGAAATTTCGCTACCATTATTTGTTTGGTCTGACGACCCAAACAAATAAAAATCAATACCAAATTGTACATGAGCTACAGCGGATTAACACAAATACATCGATTAAAACGCATCCACTCATTGACCACTGTGTGAAAAATGGTGGGTGCAAGCATTGCGAATTTCACTGAAATCCGGGGGTACATCAAAGGTCGCGCTGTATTAGGAAAGTCTGCGACTGAAATTTTCAAGGACGTTGTGGACATTTATGGTAAAGGTTGGATGTCTTATAGGACTGTTTGTAGATGGGCTAAGAAGTTTGCTTCAGGCAGAGTGTCAATTGAAAATGACACAAAAACTGGAAGAAAAGTCAGCATCAGCACCAAACTTGCTGAAGCCAGAATTCAAGAACTGTTGCTTGAAGATGCGCGGTATACAGTGCGTGAGCTAGCGAAACTAACGGGGGTTTCATCATCAACAGTTCACTTCATTCTTAAAAAGCAGCTAAAAGTTAGGAAGATTACAGCACGCTGGATTCCACATCTCCTGACTGTTGAACAAAAGAGGTCACGTGTCCAATGTGCTCGTAAAATACTGAAAATGGCACAAAAGATTGAGAAAAACAACTTTCCTGACTTGGTTATGGGTGATGAGACCTGGATATACTTCGAAAACTACGAACCCCACAGGAAAATAAGTAACAAAGTTTGGGCTACAAAAGCTGCAAAGAGGCCTTGTATTGCCAAACGAACAATGAGTGTGCGTAAGATGTTGTACGCCATTTTCTTTACAGCACGTGGTCTAGCCATACAGGTACCTGTACCAAAGGGAAGAGGCATCACAGGCAAATTCTACCGTGATGTTGTCTTGAAAAAGCTGGACAAATACTTCGGGAAAATTCAGCCGAAAAGTGGCATGAGACACATTAAATTGCTCCATGACAACGCCCCTGTCCACAAGGCTGCTATAGTGACGGACTTTTTGTCGGGAAAACATGTGACTGTACTCCAGCATCCCCCGTACTCGCCAGATTTGTCCCGATGTGATTTCTTCCTGTTCCCCAGACTTAAGAAAATTCTCGCTGGAAGAAAATATTCCAAGAGACCTTCAGTTGGTTCTGCCATATACCAGTGTCTCATCAGTATACCCACAAAAGACTACATCCGGGCGTTTCAGATGTGGCTGAAGAGACTGAAAATTTGATAACAAGTGCAAAGGGAATAATTTGAAGGGATGCCCCAAAAATAAGTAGGTTTTCTTTCGTTTTCATAGAAATATAACCTTAGTGACAATACATATCGAACAGCCCTCGTAAATGTTGGTTTGCTCAAATGTTGGCTTGATCCCGAATGAAATGATAGTACTACTTTAAAATGAAATACAAGTTTGAATTGGCTTCAAAATGATATGTTGGCTTCAAAATTAACAAGTAAATGTTAGCTTCAAAATGATATGTTGGCTTCAAAATGAAATGTTGGGTTGCATCAAAATTATAAAAATTTAAAAGTAAGTTTTCTTCAAGAAGCTGAGACCTTCATATTAAGTTTTCTCAATGAAACGTTTAGCTTGACTAAATAAAGGTTAGTGAGAGGTATTGAACTCTAATCAGCGTCAAACTTTGATTAAGAGAATATATAAGTTGGTTTCTCCAAAACCACTGAAGGGAACAGGTTGAAACTTCACACACTTGTTTGGATCAAAATAAGATGTTGGCTTCAAAATGAAATGTTGGCTTCAAATGAAATGTTTGTTCTCTGTGATTACCTTGCATGATACGCACATGTCCCATAACTCTAAGCTATCTTTTTATAGCATTATGCTCCTTTTCTTACTGTCAGGCTTGTAGAAGAATAGTCAAGTCTGCTGTCTAAATATGGACAGTTCTTCTTATAAAACAAATGTTGATCTCCTTTAAATATTGCAAAACACCAAGTTTCCCCAGTCTGAGAATAAAATGTCAATTTACTTCTTATGAACAATTTTCTTTTATATTTGATTTTAAATGAAAAATTTGCTCTTACATTTCATTTTAAATGAAGAATAATGCTCTAACATTTTCTTTTCAAATGAAAAATTTGCTCTTACTAAAATCCTGCTCTTATATTTCATTTCAAATGAAAATCTTGCTCTTATATTTTGTCTGTCATAATCCTTAAAATACTTAACATGCCAAGAGAACATGTGACAGATACTGTTAACTAAGGAAAGTCTCTGACTTCTATAAAGGGGTGTATGATAGATACTAGATAATAATGGGAAGGAGTGATTGGTGTCCTTAAATACAATGAAATGTTTATTATTGCCAAGATTTGTCTAGAAGTAACTGTATGAGGGAGACATCATATTGATTCTTGTTTCCAAGTCATAGATATATTGTTGTAAGATAAATAGAGTTTGTTGTTAGTTCTGTGGTGTGATCTTTCAGCATGATTTTGAGACTGATTGTCATTGTCTAAAGGTTAAAATGTCAAATGACTTTCCCAATAAAATACTGTAGCTGTCACTCAAATTGTGTAAATTTTAGTTTTGTTTTTGTTATAATGATTAGGGGCATCAATATTCAAGTGGTTAAGGTGGTTGACATCAACCACTTGCCCCTCAGCAATGTGAGTTCAAATCCCACCCGGGAATTAGAATTCTTTCATTTAAGGAAGCTATTCAGCTGTATTACGAAACTTAGGTGGTTTTAGTCTAAATCAGTGTTTGTTTGTGTCTGAAATAATGCAAGGAGGTTTTCCTCCACCAGTAAGGCTGGAAATTTGTCTTTCTGACCAATAATGTGTCACTTTGACTTATAATGCAACAACTACAAAAAAGCTGTAAATATTTTGTAATGCATGAAATTTGGACTCAACAAATAGAGTCTTATATGTCATCGATAGTATTCTAGGAGATATCAATTGTGACTTAAGTTCAATTACCTATAACACCATAAATACTTTGCTTCAAATCATATGTAACATTTTTGGTGCTGTTTTTGAGGACATAAATTTTAAAAGGTTGAGAAAGATAGTTCTCTTTGGGGTGGAATTTTAATATTTTAATCAAAAGATTTTCAAAATGAAAACTGTTTGATCATTAGCTTTGATTTAAGAATATTGTTCAAATACATGTATTTTGAGAAAGTAAAGTGAAAGACTCTTCAACATGTTACTTTGAAAACAGGGTGGGTAATAATAGTAGCCTGAAAATTATTCAAATTACAAAGAAAATAAAACCATCTATCCTGAAATCTTATAAGATTTAAATACAATATCGTAGCACAGAAAAAAAAAAACATGATTTGAAGGATTTTGAAATTAAAGAAACTATATTGGTGCTAATTTTTATATTTGAGTAGGTGTGTTATTTTAGTCGAATACAAGAGTATTTTAGTACTTTGAAAATTCTTAAAATGATTTATTTCTGTGATATTTTTTTTTGTGAATACGGTAACCTTTACTTTTAACTTGATCATTAAGTATTTAAAGTATTTAAAAAAAAGAAAGAAACAAGAACGTGTTTGTTAAACACAAATGCCCCCGGCTCAGATTCTTGTCAGTAGCAATACTTCAAACAAGAGGGCCATGATGGCCCTGAGGTCGCTCACCTGTATATAGCCCCCCCGGCCCAATTTTTACCCAAGGGCTTTTATTTGTTTATTTGAACAGACTTGGTAGACACCTATAAGAAGATGTTTCATGCAAAACATCTAAGTTCTAGCTCATTGGGTTTTTTTAAAAGAAGATTTTTTAAGTTTTTACTATACACATAGAGTAAAAAACAATGACACCCCTCGGGCAGGGCCAGTTTTGACCCCTGGGCTTTTATTTGAACAAACTTTGTAGATATTTACTTAAAGATGTTTCATGCTTAATATCTAAACTCTAGTTATTTGGGTTTTTTCAAAGAAGATTTTTAAGTTTTTGCTATGTATATAAGGAAAATCAATGACCCCCGGGGCGGGGCCAGTTTTGACCCCAGGGCTTTTATTTGAACATACTTGGTAGACACCCATTAGAACATGTCTCATGCTAAATATCTTAGCTCTAGCTCTTTGGGTTCTTTAAAAGAAGATTTTATAAGTTTTTACTATATGCAATTATAAGGAAAATCAATGACCCCTGGGGAGGGGCCAATTTGGACCCCAGGGGTTTTATTTGAACAAACTTGGTAGACATTCACTAGAAGATGTTTCATGCCAAATATATAAGCTTTAGCTCTTACAGTTCTTTAAAAGAAGATTTTTTAAGTTTTTACTATATGCATATAGGGAAAATCAATGACCCCCTGGGGCGGGGCCAATTTTGACCCCAGGGCTTTTATTTGAACAAACTTGGTAGACATTTACTAGAAGATGTTTTATGCCAAATATCTAAGTTCTAGCTCTTACGGTTCTTTAAAAGAAGATTTTTTAAGTTTAAACTATATGCATATAGGGAAAATCAATTACCCCCCAGGGCGGGGCCAATTTTGACCCCAGGGCTTTTATTTGAACAAACTTGGTAGACATTCACTAGAAGATGTTTCATGCCAAATATCTAAGCTCTAGCTCTTTGGGTTCTTTAAAAGAAGATTTTTTAAGTTTTTACTTTATGCATATAGGGAAAATCAATGACCCCCTGGGGCGGGGCCAATTTTGACCCCAGGGCTTTTATTTGAACAAACTTGGTAGACATTCACTAGAAGATGTTTCATGCCAAATATCTAAGCTCTAGCTCTTACAGTTCTTTAAAGGAAGATTTTTTAAGTGTTTACTATATGCATATAGGGAAAATCAATGACCCCCCGGGGCGGGGCCAATTTTGACCCCAGGGCTTTTATTTGAACAAACTTGGTAGACACTCACTAGAAGATGTTCCATGCCAAAAATCTTAGCTCTAGCTCTTACAGTTCTTTAAAAGAAGATCTTTTAAGTTTTTACTATATGCATATAGGGAAAATCAATGACCCCCCGGGGGCGGGGCCAATTTTGACCCCAGGGCTTTTATTTGAACAAACTTGGTAGACACTCATTAGAAGATGTTTCATGCCAAATATCTAAGCTCTAGCTCTTAGGGTTGTTTAAAAGAAGATATTTAAAGATTTTTCTTTCGGTTGCCATGGCAACCAGAGTTCTGCATGGAATTAAATTCTTTGAACAATTTTTAAAGGTGACCACCAAAGGAACATTCCTGTGAAGTTTGGATGAAATTGGCTCAGTGGTTTATGAGGAGATGTCATTTAAAGCAAAAGTTTACGGACGGACGACGGACGACGGACGGACGGACGGACGGACGGACGCCGGACGAAAAGCGATCACAAAAGCTCACCCTGTCACTTTGTGACAGGTGAGCTAAAAATGTTTACCCATTCACTCAGTTATGGACAGAAAAATCGCCAAAAAATTGTAAACACAAGTTTTATAGCTTGACAAAGTCATGGCATTTTGTAATTGTGAAAAATATAAGTTGCCAAGTCATTGCTCTGACTTGTGAAGTTGAAAAATATTCAACTTCATGCAAGTTATCTTCCTACCAAATATGAAATACATCTGTCATTAAATAAAGGCTGTATGGGCAAAAGTGTAAAAATCTATTTTGAGCACTGGTGATCTTGACCAAACCAGACAAGGCCCTATTTTCAAAGTGAAAAAAGGGAAATAACTGGGAAATATGGATGACACAGTTATATAACTTGGCAATATCATGTGCTTTGTATTGATAAGTAAGTGTGGAAATTATATATCCATTAGTATAGATAGAACTTAAGATATTTCCAACTTGCCGTTTTAGGTTAACCATTATTCATTTTCTAAGTGCTGAAAAGGGCAATAACTTGGTAAATATGAAAGCCAGAGTTATGAAACTTGCCCAGATCATGTACTTTGTATTGATTAGTAAGTGTGTAAACTTAGAAGCCATTGGTACAGGTAGAACTTAAGAAAAATCCAACTTGCCGTTCTAGGTTAACCTCGTACGGAAAGACAGACGGACGGATCAATGACTATATGCCCGGGGGCATACAAATACATATTGATATCTTTGCATTTAGCTGCAGAGTAAATAAATGGACTGTTTTGTATAGTTAGCTGAAATGAATGACCTTTTTACATGTCTGCCAGCTATTGTCTACTGTTTGCCTGTGATGTAGAAAGAATATTTTTCAAACAAATTGCTAATGATATATCTATTTTTTCTTAGAATTTGTAAAAGGGACTTGCCTCCAGATAATAACAAAAGCAACTTTCTAAAAAAAAAAAAAATATATATATATATATATCATGAATTACATCAAGGGAAATGTATAAATATTTGAAATTCAATGTGGCATTTGGCATTTTTAAGCTTGTCTTTGAAAAGAAAAGAGAGAGCTACTGTACTCACCCTGGTGTTGGAACCGTCATCACACTTTGGTTAAGTTCTTGCGTAGGGATTTTTTATGTCTTCATTCAAAGGATATATATCATATATAATACATGAGAGGTCGAATGCATATGTTGTATTTAGCAACCTTTTTTCAAAACATTCAACTTTTCACTTTCTTCATATTTTGAAAATTTAATGCTAAGCAGTTCTATATTTATCCCCATATAGCATATCACGTATGTTTTATTTTATTCAAATACAAGTAAAGATTATGAAAACAATGTTTCTTTTGTAAAATAATTTATATTTTTTGGATATTATTTTAACATTACTATATATAGAATGAAATACGATCAGTAAGCTCTTTGCAGAAACGAAATAGTTGTTGTTGGGGACTTCAACAGCTTGTAATATATTTTTAACATTTTTGCTGGTACATCAACATATTATGAAAATATCTTTCCTTTGCAAAAACACTTTTGTATCTTCTTACATCTAATACAAGGTAACCGTTACTAACAGGCATGCTTATCCCAACTTTATCTTGAATTTTCAGAAATTGTTGAATTTTAAGTTGGAGTAACGTATGTTTCACACTGGCTTTAATTTATGAACTTTATCACAGAATTGAAACTTACATGTAAATCAACTTTTTTTATTTAGGAATCAAATGTACATCATTCTTTTGTCATGAAAATGCAATTTTATGTTTTTATATTTGCATGTGTAAACAATATAAAGTCTATTTGATAAAAGTAACGTTTGTTTCACTGTGGTTACTTAAACAAGTTAAAACTCGACCAAAGTTAACAAAATTTACTTACTAATGTCAAATTGAAGTTAATGTTACAGTAATACGTGCTTTATGACTTCAATTACCCGTTTGATAAAATTTCTTTTAAAGTTGGTAACGTATGTTTCTGTAACGTATGTTTCATTTTTACATTGAAAGTGGGTTGGAAAAGGACGCAAGAGCTTATAACCGCCATAATTTGTGGTTAATATATCAGAGTTACACACATGTTAATTTTCTTTCTTGATTGGAGTCTTCATTGAATGGATTAGCTCTTAAACAATGGTAACGTATGTTTCTTTTTAAAATGCTGTTGAAAAGATTTGAATAAAAAATGAAAACTTTCGAAAACAGAATAATATTTTAGAGGCTGCAAGCTTATTTTTGCTTATAATTATATATATGCTGTATTATTAAGCATGCATCGATTCATTTATGTAATTTCTGTTTCGCTTCTAATTGTTTAGGTTTTATCTGCATTTGGCGACATTTGATCATCCATTATATCAATGAGGTTTTTAACAGTCAAATATAATTTTTACTAATAATCAAAGTGCATATACACGCTGAAATGACTAATTGCACATGTTTCGTTAATTCTGGAACTTATTTTTCTGAAACACAATTTCAAAGTTGAAAATTCTAGGTGGCGACAGTAACGTATGTTACATTTTAGGGTATTAATGGTACTTGTAAAAGACAAATACCAGATAAAAATGTAAAACTGAGAGAGTCCGTATAAGACAAAGTGGCAGCCACCTTTCTAATAACATTCTGACCTCAAGGAAAACCTTCGTATAAGAGCTGCCCAGTGGAACATCAAATGCTGTGTTTTATTGAGAATGAGCGATAACAGAATTTACTATTGTATTCATTACATTATTTTTCATATTACATATTTAATAGAATCATGAAATAGCTGTATCTTTCATTATTTAAAATATTTGAATCTTTAATTCAATAAATTAATAAATCACCTTAACCTGTGTAATTATGGTCCGTGCTCTCTGAAAAGATGTCTGATGAAAAATTAAATGGTTTGGAGGTTTGGTAGATGAGCTGAAACTGATGTATAAGTGTGACACTTTGATGTTTTGATGTCATACAAAGATGTGAAGTTCTAAAACAGTGATGGGTCTGTGTGATACATTTATGTGTTGGTGTGATACAGTGTTGTGTTGATGTGAAACAATAATATGTTGCCCGGGTGTAGATTTTCCAAGGTTTTTGGCTCAAAAACCTCGGAAAAAAACCTCGGAGTATTGGAACAAGAAAATGCAAAACTTTGCTATTAAAAAAACCTTGGAAAAAAAGGGAGAGGGTGAAAAACCTTGTAAAAAATTTCCGAGTTTTTATTAAAAAAAAACCTCGTAAAAAGTATGACCTCGGAGTATTGGAACAATTTCCAAGGATTTCAGAATAAAAACCTCGTAAAATAATTTCCGAGGATTTTTTTTAGAAAACCTTGGAAAATGAGTGACCTCGGAGTATTGGAACGATTTCCAAGGATTTTTAAAGTGTTTCCGTGGTTTTTTTTTCCAAGGTTTTTAAATGAAAACCTCGGAAAGTTTCTCACAACTGGGAATACTGTTATATTTTCGAGGATTCTTACTTAAGGGCATCAGAGAATTTTCCAAGGTTTATTTGAGCAAAATCCTTGGAAATTTCTAGAATATCCATGGAAAATAAGAAAATATAACATCCAATGAAATATTCTGAAAAGAGCAATTATATTGTCCTTTTAAGGAATTAAGAAAATTCTTTATAATAATACAGAGCAAAAAATGATCACATGACTCACTGAAACATTTAATGTCAGTGTGAAGTAAATAGTAATGCACTACAAATGAAAAGTTAAGTTAGTTATAGTCTTTAATGGTAAATATTACAATCAATGTTCAGTTATAATTTTTTGGTATCCGGCTATATTTTAATGTATTCAAATATCTATCTTTTGAATTCCTGTTCACTCTCCTTAATTTAAAGTGTCCCTTAGTTTTTCCCTCACCATCACAGGGGTCACATGTGGAAAATGCTCCAGGATACAATTCCTGAAATAAATAAAGTAAATATTTAATAAAGTACAGCCATTGAAAGAAGTTAGAAAAACAATTATATAAAATCACCACTGGGCGCAAATCCCTCTCCATGTGGTCAGGATCAAAGACTTCAAACTACTTGCCTTACAACATTGTATTTTTGACTCCTGAAGCCAGGATGGGCTTCTTCCCTCTGAGGGAGCTATCCAGCCCAGGATTAAGGAACACCTGTGGTTATACTCAGGACAGTTCAGTATGTGTAGGCAATCAGAATTACATCATTTAATTTCTTTTTTATTAATCAATAAAAAAATGATACGTTCCTTAAACGTTTCCATAGACAAAAATATTAGTTCACTGTTGATATATATTGTTTAAAAAAATCAGCACTTTTGTGAAAAGAAAAACATCTTTGAGTGATCCAAAACTACTTGAATGACAAGTTGTTTAAGACCTTTGCTTAAAATGAAGGCTTAAATATTTTCAAATAACCTTTTCTGTAGTTACTTTTTAATGTTTCTCTACTGTTTTGAAATAGTGAATTTAATTTTTTTCATGTTGATTTCTATTTTTTCTTCATCAGTACTTTAAGTGTTAGGATTTCAAGAAAACTTTGGTAAGCAGTGTGACAATTCTGCGATGTTAAGAAAAGAAACGATGTCTGTTAATATTATTTTAGATTATGTCATACTGGATGTTACAACCTAAAGCACTCCAAAAATATTGCAAAAAATAACGCTTTTCATAAGGTGATTCCGATTGCCTACACTAATTGTATCCGTCTGCTCAAAGTGACATCTGCATCAATAAAGCTGGAGAGTCATCATGTAACATTAATAGCATTTCCAACAAAGTATCAATAAAAAAATCAGTTCCAGAAACCTTCATTCATTCAAATTTCAAATTGAAATTTTCTAGTTTTAAAACAAAAACATACTGTAGTATATTCCTTGAAGCCTTTCCTCAGGTCTACAGTTGGCTTCCTTAATCACTTGACTTTGAAGGTGCCAATGCCAATGACATTCCAGTATATTCCTCTGCTTTATACTATGATAAAACACAGCAAAGCTGGATAGTTTGGAACAGTCCTGCAAACTTGCTTACAAGCTGACTCTGTAATTAAAAATTTGTAGATACAAATAATAGATGAAAGATGAAAGTTTATAAATAATGTCATCATAGTTTAATGCACTCATCTTGTTCAATACAATCATATACAAACATAGCATTTATACTCATAAAATATCCTCTAAACAATTGTATTTAAACTAGCTTACATTTAGGTTAAAAATATAGATCTAAAATAGTTTGTATTTAATACTTATTTGAAAAAAAAAACAACAACAGATTTTATGCATAAATGTATCTAAAATTATTTACCTGAACATTTTAACTATCTTGTTTCTTTTGTTTATCTTCCTGTCCCAGGTCATTGATCTCTAGGTTCAATTACAACGACCAAACATTTCCTGAATCTTGTCACACTTAGATAAATGTTTTCTTTGAAAATTCCAAAATATGCTCCCTAACATTAATAAAACAAGATATCTCCATAATTGCTTTAAATAAATCCAGGTTTGCACTATTTCCAACTTATAACCACTTGACCCATTAATGTCTGAGATTCAAATTTTTCAACAGTATAACTGAAGGGGCAATCATAATGTGAAACAGGGGTGATCCCAAAATATCAAAGCCATCATCATTTTTTTTTGACATTTATTGAAGGTACAAATATATCAAATGATAAATAAAAGTAAAACTTGAAAATTATAATAAGTTCTTGAAAGAGAATCACAGTTGCAGTGTCATTTTAGACTGATTGTTTTGGATTGTATAAAAACCCAGACTCCCCCTGAATAATCACATGGAACAATCTGGTCTATCCCAGAATGCTCAATGAGAAGATTGATCATGCATAGATAAAGGGAACCACCTGGGGTGCCATTAGTTTTATCTGATCAGTGTGTTATATTCTGTGTGTGAAATCTTAGTGGATGCAGTATTTATTTATCCTAATTATAAGAAATTAACAAGCATACTGGTTATTATATTTCAGACATTCAATTGTACATAATTATATTTAAAGGACAATTAATAACTATTTATGTTTATTGTACACATAATTAATGGCAGAGTAAATTGTAATCTGAATGTATGTCACAGACTTGCTTAGTAGAATATACTATTTTATATGGCATAAAACATATATTAAAGATTAATAGCATTCTTATTTCAGTGTTGCTTACAGGCTGTCAAGAAACCCTAAGTTAAGTCTATATATAGAAAGAAACTGCAGGAAAAATACTGATGTATTTGGAAACTAATAGACATAAACACTGATTGTTTCTTTTTCTATAATTATAAGTTTTGCTCTTTTATCTATTCTTAAAAATGGAGAAGATATCTAGTAACAATAATTATAAATAATAAAAAAAAATATGAAAATAAAAAAAATAAAATTTTCAAGTCTTTCTGATCATCAGTTATTTGAATAATCTTTATCTTATTTTGATTAGTTACAATACCTTTAATTTATAGCCATTAATAAAAGGTATTTTATGGCAACAAGGAATTTACATTGTATTTAACTTTTCCATGTTTTCACACTTAAATTTTTTTAATTGATTCCTCCCCAAAAAATGGCTTACAAATTTATTGAAAAGGAAGTTGGCCATTGACAATGTCCATACTAAAAATTGATTCCCTGGACCAAATCTCTCCTTTCCATGCTGTTGGACAATCATTTTTATCATGTTTGCTCTGACCATGGATTAAAAAATATCCATTGGCAATCTACAGTCGGGTTGTTATCTTAGTTTGCTTTAACTGTTGATTATTGCTTTTGATGCCCATTATAAGTTAAATCATGATTATGTCTTAACATTTTCCGAGATGAAATTTAGTTAAGTTCAATTATCCGAGGTCATTTCCAAGCTAAATATTGGCAAAGTGTTTCCAACAAATTTTACATAAATTTTCTAAGTTCTTTTCCGAGCAAAAAAATGACAAAGTTCTTCATTTCCAAGCTTTTTCCGAGCTGATTTTTGGCAGAGTGTTTAATTCTGAGGTAGTTTCCAAGGTTTTCTTTATTTCCAAGGATTTTTATACAAAAACCTTGGATAAAGTTTCCAAGGTTTTAAAAAAAACCTTGGAATTAAAAAAAAAACCTTGTAAAACTGGTTTATTTCCAAGGTTTTTGAAGCAGTTTCCATGGTTTTTTTCATAAACCTCGGAAAATCTACACCCGGGTAGTGTGATACCATATGTTGGTGTGATACAGTGATGTGTTGGTGCAATACAGTGTTGTGTTGATGTGATACAATAATATGTTGGTGTGATACTGTGTTGTGTTGGCATGATACATTTATATGTTGGTGTGAGACAGTGATGTGTTGGTGTGATATACAATTGAGACAATGATAAGAAAAATGATATAACTATAAGAATTTCACAGACACTTATTCTAAGCCATAAATCTGGCTGAAACCTTTAGAAGCCCTGATATGTCAGTCTTGAGATAAAAATCTTATTATTTGCACATCTACACTAACATAGGAAAGTGTAATTTTCTTAAACTTCTAAAGCTCTTAAATGTTAGTACTACAGACAAAAATGAATTGGTATCAACAGAGATTACAAAATAAGATAAGTATACCCTAGTTGTGTTGTAGGGAATTTTTTGTCTGTGTATCGTTTTTCATGTCTATGTCTATTAAAACTTGTAGATATTTAAATCATTTCTTTCTTCCTTATGATCACTATGGTTACAGACACACAGTGTTTCTGTTTCAGAAAACCAGCATATGGCCTGTGGATAGTTCAAGTCTTGCAGAACAATCTCAGCTTTCTTACAGTCAGCAGATATATGAAGTATGTTACATTCGTCTTCACTGATATCACTCACAAAAACAGATCCATCATCTATAAGGGCTATGCCTATTGGAGTTTGCATCCTATCGTAGCTTCCTGTCAGCTCTCCCTCCCAGTTGAAACAGAAAACTGTTTGCTTGTCACAGTCAGATACAAAGATTGAGTCGCTGTTTGTGGCCACGTGTAATGGATTTTTAAAAATCAGTTTCCTATTTGAATTTCTGAGGATTCTTCTTTGCACTTTTCCTTCCATGTCCATAATATGGAGTTTAGCTGGATTTAGAAATGTTACAACAAGTTTTCCATGATGATGACTGAGTCCATAACATTCCCCTTCTACCTTCAATTTATGTTGTTCATTTATTGTGTTTGAGGTAAACAACAAAAACTGTATTGTTTTAGCAAGTGGCTTTGTAACAGCAATGGTATCATCACTTGTCATAGTAACATCCCAAGGTATTGAATCCAATTTGCATTGTATGATATCTTGACTATCTAGATCTACAACTTTAATTAAAGCATTGGATTTATCTGCTACAATAACTTGATTTCTAGAGCCTGCAGCTATCCCGCTTATATAGCAGTCCTTTTTATCTGTGGATGATTTGACACAAATTGTGCAGGAAAGAGTTTCTTTCTCTGGCTCTGACAATGAAGCAGATAGCTGGTCTGATTGTTCATGTGATGTAGGCCTCGGTGTCCAAAGAGTTGTATCAGCCTTCAGAATTGTTTCATCAATTTCATGTTGTTCAAATATGTATTCTTTACACTCACCTACAGCCTCTTGTTGTTTAAATCTATTTTCATTATAAAGATTCAGTTGCTTAGATAGCTGGTCTGATTGTTCATGTGCCGTAGGCCTCAATGTTCCAAGGGATGTTTCATCCTGAAGAAATGTTTCAATACTTTCATTTGGTTCAAATTTGTATTCTTTACACTCACCTGTTGTAGCCTCTAGTTGTTTCAACTTATTTTCATAATCAAAAATCAGTTGCTTAACACTCTGAAGCTCAGTAAAAAGTTGGTCAGCTTTCTTGCATTTGTTCAGATGTTTCAAAGCATTAGCTGATGCTTCAAGTGATTTCATTATAACATCACTTGTTGTTTCTGTTTTTTCTAACATTTCGCTGTTGTCATGTTGGAGTTTCTTTAAAGTATCTTTAGCTTCTTTTTCCATTTCATCCACCTTCATATCAATTTCAGCCCTTGATGTTTCAATATCTTCTTTAGCATTTGCCAGTGAAGTTGCTGAGCTTTCTAACTTTTGCTTCAAATCTGCAGTCATATGCAAGCATTTTTCAGTCATTTGGTCAATATTTGTCAGTGTGCCTTCCAATTCAATGCTGTCAATGATTTCAGTAGATATATCTGGTATATAATCAATAACACATAATGTTTTTGTATGTTCCAAAGTCACACATACATTACATACTAAAGCCTCATGGTCTTGGCAATAGAATTTGACTATTTCTTTGGGATGTTTTGAGCATGGAGTTGTAAGGTCATCAGACTCTCTTCCAGGGGTACGTAATGACAGTTTTGAATAATCTTGTGTTTGAGGCATATGATCTCTGTCAAGAAGTTGATGACGCCGTGATGGTTTAGGTCGCCTGTGTGTTTCAAAGCAGGTTTGACATAAATGTTCCTCGCAATTTACACAGAACCCAACAGCAGGTAGGCGGATGTTTTCTTTGTCACAAGGGACACAGATAATTTCAAAGTCTTCAGCACTTCCTTTAGACAGGCTAGTAGACATGTTAGACGACAAGCTTAATGATAGAAGCTTGGATTCATTATCTCCACTGAAAGCCATTGTAAATCTGAAATGACCAATTAACTTAATTATTGATTTTAACATTTATCAATATCTGACTAATTCTCCATACATATGAAAAGCATACTTTATATAGTTATCTTAGAGTTACTGTCCTTGAAATTTCTACATTAAGGACCAGAGCAGGTACTTGTGAATAAATATGACAGAGGTCTTACAGTCATACATAAGGAAAAATTCATTTTTGGCCGGGTTGCACAGGTGCAAACCCGGGTTATAGTAAGGTGAATGTCGGGCGAGTGGGCAGAGAAAAACTTTTTGTTACAGTTTTCACAGCAAATACTCTTGATATTTGGCATACAGCATAGACATGTGGCCCCATACCGTGGGATTCTATTTCAGGTCTGTCACTCATCCGCTTCCTGTTTACTGACTTAGTTAAATTTTCGACATTAATGGTCAATAGTAGGAACTTTTCGTAACAGTTTTCTCTACATTAATGGTCAGTGGTAAATATTTTTCATAACAATACAGCATCATGATATTTGGTATAGAAATGCAACCTGGCCATTTCTGTCTTTGACCCATTTTGTCTAAAAAGATTCTTTATAGAAAATGAATATCTTGACTGAAAAAACAACATTTTAACGTATACAAGAAGATTCAGTCTAAGAATTGCTCAGACTTAAACTATACCAAGTTTGGCAATGATTCATCTGTGCTAATCTTTGAGTCGCATCTGTAGTTTTAAACCAATTGAGTTTAATGTATTTGTTCATCATTCATATTTGTTCATCATTCATTCAAATGTTACCGTTTTGTAAGCCTTAACGGCTGCAAATAATAACTATATGTATTTTATACTTATAAAATTAATTAAATATTGACAAATATTGAATAAATAAAATGCGTATTTTCATTTTCCATATTTTTACAGTAAAAATTTATTTTTCACTGCAGTGAAACATATCTCCCAAAAGTTTTGGGAGACATATTGTTTTTGCCTTCTCCTTCTGTCTGTCCGGTTGTCCATAACATTAAGATAGTCTGGCCTTCACAGGTCAAACTACTGGTGGGAATTCAACCAAACTTTACAGGAATGATCAGACCACTATCCCTTGCTGTGCACATTACCAACATGTTCCGCTTCATTGCACAGAGTGGCCACCATAGCTAAAAATAGAAAAATCTTGTCCAGCCTTCACAGGTCAAACTACTGGTGGGATTTCATCCAAACTTTACAGGAGTGATCAGTACCATCCCTAGTTGTGCACATCACCAGCACATTTCGTTAAGCAGCACAAATGGCCACCAAAGCTAAAAATAGAAAAATCTGGGCCAGCCTTTACCGGTTAAACTATATACAGGTGGGATTTCAACCAAACTTTACAGGAGTGATCAGTACCATCCCTATTTGCGCACATCACCGGCATATTCTGCTTTGCTGCACAAAATGGCCATCAGAGCTAAAAAAAAATCTTGTCCTGCTTTCTTACTGGTCAAACTACTTTTGACTTTTCAACCAAACTTCACAGGAGTTCAGTACAATAGTTGTGCATATCACTGCATGTTCCGCTTTGTTGCACAAAATGGCTGTCAGAACTATAAATAGAAAAATCTTGTCCAGCTTTCAATCATCAAGGTCAAGCTAGGATTTCAATGAAACTCAACATGAGTGACCATACATAATTTTGGGAGACTTATGTTTTTGTGACAAAAACCCTTCTAGTTTTCACTGGTGTCTTGCCAGACTACTTTCTTTTAAATTCTGCCAGTACACAAAAAAGTTTAAGGGAAAGTCTTTTAAATTGTAATGTCAAACTAGAAATGTGTCCAATAGGACACGGGTGCCCCCACTGCGCCACTGTTCTCTCAATCTTTTTACTAAGTCAAGGGAAATAACTTTACAAATATTTGATAAATCCACAAGCGAAACCCCAGGTGCAAATCTAAAATATGCTGAGCAACCTGCCCTTAAGGTTTAATGACTATGTCAAATCCAAGTTGAAAATTGCAAAAATTTTCTAAGTGAAGGGCAATAACTCTAAAAATACTACATAAATCCAAACGAAAATACCTGGTGCACAACTGCACATGCTGATCAATATTTCTGTAAAGTTACATGACTCTAGGTCAAATACTTTTTGAGTTACGTGCGACACATGTTGAAAATTGCGAAATTTTACTAAGTCAAGGGCAATAACTCTGAAAAAACTAAAAATATCCACACGAAAATACCCAGGTGCACAACTACATATGCTGATCAACATTCCTGTAAAGTTTCATGACTGTAGGTCAAAAACTTTTTGAGTTACATGCCACACAAGTTGAAAATTGCAAAATTTTACTAAGTCAAGGGCAATAACTCTGAAAATTAGGGATGGCAACGAGTAACCGGTTAACCGAGTACTCGATCGAACGTCCGAATATCGGTTAACAAAATTGATATTCGATTACTCGAAAAAAATATTTAATTTCTACTTTTTTTGCGATTTAGAAAGATTAGTTCAATTCGGAAATGTACACGTATCTGTATAAATACTTGCATGTTAAGTGCAATCACAACATCCTTGCAGAGGTGTGAAAATGTTATCGCAAGTTTAACGAGGCGATGCGTATGGGATTAAACAGTCCTGTGTCGTTTACGTCATTCGGCCTCTTATGATATTTAATCACCTTTAAAAATTAGAACAGTTTGTAGCCGAAACTTGTTAATTATAAAAAACGTAAGTATATACGGAATTTTTAGTTGTAGCTTTGTATTTTGCTACGAGCAGCGATGGAAGAATATATTATTATATACCTACACATACTAATAAATATCTCACGAGACCGAAGGTCGATCGAAATATCAATTTTCCAACATTGCGAGTAGGAAAATGCATATGCTACAACATAATTTTCCTTTTATTATATACCTTTTCGTTTGAATTATAAATGATTTTCATTATACTACACTTCTATAAGAAATTTCAGAAAATGAAACGTAGCTGTCAAGAAATAAATTTATGACCGACGGATGAATACGTAATTTTTGCAAAACCGGCCACGCCTTTTATAATTTTTGGTTTCCGTTTCCAATACACAGCTAAGTTGGAACCAACGTCAAAAGTAGTCCGTCACTTCCATATATGGTACAGTATTTGTCACTAACATAATATGGAATTTTCTAACTGTTGAAGCGTGTTTGCGCTTCAAAGTCATCCTGTATTTTAGGGAGAAAATGTGTAGGTATATACTAAATGCTGGCATTGACATTTCTTATGTTTATATGTATTTCTTGCAGTCCTATTTATAGTTACGAATTCTATGAATTAAAATAGAAAACGAAAGTAGCATGCAGACGGTTTTGATATTGTGTGATAAAACTTAAAGATCATTGGAAATCATCCGAGTAACCGAGTACTCGATCGGAAAAATGACCGAGTACTCGAGTATTGATTTTGGTATTCGTTGCCATCCCTACTGAAAATACTAAAAATATCCATAAGAAAATACCCAGCTGCACAACTACACATGCTGATCAACATTCCTGTAAAGTTTCATGACTGTAGGTCAAATTCTTTTTGAGTTACGTGCGACACAAGTTGAAAATTGCAAAATTTTACTAAATCAAGGGCAATAAATCTGAAAAAACTAAAAATATCCACATGAAAATACCCAGGTGCACAACTACATATGCTGATCAACATTCCTGTAAAGTTTCATGACTCTTAGGTCAAAAACTTTTTGAGTTACATGCGACACAAGTTGAAAATTGCAAAATTTTACTAAGTCAAGGGCAATAACTCTTATTAATACTAAAAATATCCAGACGCAAATACCCAGGTGCATAACTACACATGCTGATCAACATTTCTGTAAAGTTTCATGACTCTAGGTCAAATACTTTTTGAGTTACATGCGACACAAAAGTGAACGGACGGACGGAAGGACGGACGAACAGACGGACGGACAAGGGTAATTATTAATGCCCGCCACTAACGTGGGGGCACAAAAAGAGGAAAATGTATACAATAAACAGAAAATTCAATTTTTTTTCTATAAATACATCATTTATTTTCATCTTATGGCATGAACATTGTCATATTTCACTTGTGACTTCCGCCACTCATAAATTATTTATTTTCATTATACCACTTGGTAAATACATAGAGGATATTTGTTTGTTTTGCATGTAAGATTGAAATATAATATCACTGAGTGAACACCAGATGCAATATTTTCACGAGTGGCGTAGCCACGAGTGAAAATATAATGGCTGGTGTTCACGAATGAAATATTTTTCAATCTTATATGTAAAACAAATAAATTTTCTTTTTATTTCATGCTTTTTAAGTGATTTTAAGTATTTTTACTGGTTTTGCCCCGTAACGTCACGCATTCTCCTTTGTGACGTCATCACATCATGACGTCACATAATCAATTTAGAAATATAGGTCTGTTAAATTTCTTTAATTTTGTTACGTTTTTAACATGATGTATGATGACATCGACTTTCTTTTCCTAAAGAAGCAAATTTACGCACGACAGCATTAATTTGTGCCTGTTATTCCATTTAGTTATGATTTTCTTTTCATCCGCATTCAGATATGGTCCGGCTACAGTTAAAATTATATTTTATAAATTTCACTTGTGGTTTATCAGAATATAATCATCTGATATATTACAATAAAACACTGGAAAGCATGAAATAAAAACTTCTATTTATAGAAAAATCTTGAAAATCCTCTATTTATTCTGAAAACTCACATTGAAATTTTGCTTGTTTATTTGGTTTTATGGAGCACCAACAAAATTTAGGTCATTATACCCAGGTGAAATGTGTACCATGGTTAATCTTAGTACTTCATGGTTTTTGATAATTGAACATGTTATTTCTTTGTCGTCAGTGAAAAAACATCAAATGCCATGGTCACATCATGGTATGACCATGTAATAACATGGTCATTCTGCATATCGATAAGCTATCATGAAAAACCATGGTCTACCATGTAACAAAATTACAGACCATGGTAAAATGACCATGAATGACCATGGTGTACTATCAACATAATTTTTATGCCAATAAATACCTATATAAATTAAATAAAAAATATGAAACACTTGTTTTTCTTCCCAAAAGGGATATGAAAGTTACATAAATAATGTTAAAAGAAACAAGAGCCATGTCAACATGGCCAACCCCCGTCGAATGTGTTTGCTCATTGGAAGAATGTATATGTAGTAGAACAGAATAATTCTATTTTAAGAGGTCTTTTGGTAATGAAAACTGATGGCTATAGTGATTACAGATTTGAAACCTATGTGAATACTGATGGCTGAAAATAACAAAGGGCAATAACTGAAAAATAATGCAGGGTAGGTTATCATTCTTGTGTGCTGCATCCCTCCCCAGTAAAATCTATCCACCTATGAAGTTTCAAGTTGATACCTCAAATACTTTTTGAGAAAAAAATTGAATTGAAAAATTAAGTATGAAAAATAACAAAGGGCAATTACTCAAAAAAAAGGTAGAGTTATCATTTTTGTGCAGTGCACACCTCCTGAGTGAGATCTATGCACCTATGAAGTTTCATTTTGATATTTCAAAGGCTTTTTGAGTTATGCTCTGGACAAAAATTAATTTTGAAAAATAACAAAGGGCAATAACACAAAAATAATGCAGGGTAGAGTTATCATTCTTAAGCACTGCACTCCTCCTCAATGAGATCCATCCACCTTTGAAGTTTCAAGTTGATACCTCAAATACTTTTTGAGATAAGCTCTGGACAAAATAGCATAAAAAAATAAAGGGCAATAACTCAAAAATTGTATAGGGAAGAGTTATCATTCTTGCGCACAACATTCCTCCTCAATAAGATCTATCCACCTATGACATTTCATGTTGATATCTCAAACACTTTTTGAGTTATGCTCCATTCAGGTGAAAAATTAGGTATGAAAAATAACAAAGGGCAATAACTCAAAAATTATGAAAGGTAGAGTTATCATTCATGTGCACTGCACACCTCCTGAGTGAGATCAATGCACCTATGAAGTTTCATGTTAATATCTCATAGGCTTTTGGAGTTCTATAATATCTCATAGGCTCTGGACAAAATTCATTTTTGAAAAATAACAAAGGGCAATAACTCAAAAATCATGCAAGGTAGAGTTATCATTCTTGTGCACTGCACTCCTCCTCAATGAGGTCTATCCACCTATGAAGTTTCAAGTTGATAACTCAAATACTTTTAGAGATATGCTCCGGACAACGGATGGACAGATGGACGGAGACTATTTCTATAATTTATCCTCCGCCGAAAATTTTCGGCGGGGGATAAAAAAAAAGGAGAAAAAATGTTGACCCTTCCGGGATTTGAACCCATGGCCCTAAGTTTCATTGTATCTAACAGTAGTTCTAGCCTTATAATTTGAATACTCTTCAAAGCGGAGGTAAACTTTACCACAATGCATTGCAGTCCAACATGGCATCCAAATCCATGTGTGACTGTCAACAGCATAATATATATGTTTTAAAGTGTTTAAACAATGGAATAAATCACTCAGACTTTGCTAACTTGTTTCCCAACACCCAGTTTTAATATTTCACAAATGGATTTAACAAACATTATGGAATAGACACTGATAAAGATATAAAACAAGGAAAATATATGTGGGAAAAGACGGGAACATTTTAAAAAGATAAATGGCATGCACTGTTTGCTTTATATGCAGGCTGGCTGGTCTACAAATAAAAGTGATCACAACGGAAACAAATTCAGACAAGATATACATAGTTTTATGTATACTATTATTATGTTAGTCTACATCATAAGTAATTTACGAAAGTCGTCTTACACAGGGGTCGTGTAACATAACATGGTCAACCATGGCTAACCATGATCTGCATGTGAGCCATGTTAGTTCATGTTATTTCATGATAAAACATAATACATTTCACCAGTGGGAAAAAATTAACATGGTAGAACATGGTGTCAGTAGACATGACTACCATGTTATTTAATGGTAGACCAGTGTGTTAGCAACCATGGTTAGGTGACCATGAAAAGCTGTGGTGTCATTTAACAAAACATGGTCTACTATGGTAGTTTATGGTTACAGGACCATGAAATACCATTGAAGTTCATAGTAGTTCATGGTTAAATGACCATGAATTTCGCCGGGGGATAATGGCACTGAAACAGAAAAGATGATTTTGGCTAACCTCAGGTGTTACAATCTTAACAGCAACACCAGGGGTGTCACAAAACCATACACCCCTACCTGCTTGAGTTAAGAGATGCATAGACTCCAATTATGCAATAGCCGCCTCTTACAACCACACAGGGATATCATAAATGGTCACTGCAATTCTGATGCCTCATTTACCATTAAAAGCAACTCTTCTTGAAGTACCAGTGGTTTCATCCAAAGTTGATGTTACAGTTATGTCTTTATATATATAGTTACATAAATGATGGATACTAACTTTTAAAAATAGATAAATGATTAATTTCAACCATTTTAAATCACTGAAATGTAATATGTTTATGTAATTTATCAGATTATCTTTTACACTGATTGAAAAAAAGAAAAAAAGAAAAATAAACCAAGAAAAAAGCAATAGAAAATCGACTCACCAGTAATAGTAAGTCCTTTTCACTATATTAAACTGTCGGACAATTTTCAACTGTGAAATATTTTAGTTCTCATATTTAAAGTAGATTTTAGCTCACCTGAGCACAATTTATTGTGCTGATGTCATCAGTTGTGTAAATCAAGGGAAGCAGATTCAATCTTTGGGCAGGAAGAAATTTCTCTATAACAACTGGTCTCGGACATTGGGTCTTTAATAATGGTCAATTGTTTTATTGCTTAGTAATCTTCTAGAATTAGTAGAGAAAGTGATAATTACTAAAGAGTAATCAAGGAAAGTCAGTTAGGCAAATTGACCACCGACGTATGACCAAAATATGCAATAAAATAGGTGTAAATTAATATGATTAGAAAGCTATCAGATCAACTTGTCATGCGGTCAACTCGTCCCATGGTCAACTCGTCCCGTGATCAACTCTTCAAATATTTGATCAACTCATCCCCTTCTTTTGGTCAACTCGTCCTCAATTAATGGGTCAACTTGTCATTAATATGGTCAAAAAAACAAATCTTTCTTAACTTTCAAATATTTTAAACTTTGATGAGCATAATATGCCTTCAAACAGCTCTTGTGGTATAGAGAATATAAAAATAGATTTTTAAAACAATCAGACTATTGTAAACTGTTTAAGGTTTGAAAATAAAGTTGATCTTACAAAATGATTTGAATGCCTTTCATAAATAATTCTTTTAAAAAATGATCTTCTGGTGAAAAAACAATTCGTCTTAAATAACTTAACTGAAAGGCATTATTGTAATTGAGCACAGTGATGAAAGCATTTTTTTTTGCTGTATTGAATCATAGTATAGAATTTTACCCACACAATGTTTATGGTATGCACAATTGACTTTGCAAAGTATTATGTAAATAAACACTATTAGCTGTCATAATTGTATGTGTCTTAAAGTATGAACCCTCCCTTATTGGCACAATTATAAGGAATGACATAGGTCTGTTAAAATACACCTGTATGAAAAATTTTAACAAAATTTACAGTGAGGTTTATAAGATGAACATTTTTCTAAACTGAATGCTTTGATATTAGGAGGGCTCATTTTCAGAAATCAGGAAACTCTAAATAATTTATAATATTATCCTTACAGAAAATGTTTTACTATTGATAATTGTTATAAATAACTAATAGATAATAAAAAATCATGTAAATTCATTGTTTCTACTCAAAATGTTTGAAATATGTATAAAAATGTTGCCCTACCCTGCCCATTTTAAACACTTGTTTGACCATGATCCTCCTTAACCTGTTACATCATATAGACATGTATTGACAGCTTTTTGCCCCCTCCCCCCTTTTGATGCCTCAAACAGTGAAAAAATGCCCTATTTAGGCACAAAACACTGTTTTTCCTTTGAGAAATGTTGATAAAAACTGTAATCAATTTTTTGGCGCCGCCCCCTATCAAAAAGGTACATCAAGGGGTTGCCAAAAGGGGCATGTGCCCCCTTCTTTTTCCGAGGTTTGAAGGGGGATAGCAGCCCCCCTCATTGCCAAGTAAAGCTAACAAGAGCGATCAGTGATCACATGTGTCGTCTCATGATGGCCAATTTCATGTTGGGACAAGTTTTGTGACAGACGGACAGACAGACAGACAGTGTGCACAACTAGACTTGGTACTGATCATTCCTGTAAAGTTTGGATGAAACTGCACCAGTAGTTTATGAGGAGTAGTCCAGACAAGCTTTTGTGTTTCTGGCAACACACAGAAAAAAACACCTCCATAACTCGGCCAAAAATCATTCAACCGGAAAACCCGTGCAATATGCGCAAGGACTTGAGCTACAAATCAATCCTGTAAAGTTTCATTGAAATTGCATTAGTGGTATAAGAGAAGTAGTCCGGACAAACTTTAAAATTAAAAATTATTAAAGGGCCATAACTCTGACAAAAATCATTGAACCGGAAAATGCTGACAATATGCACAACTAGACTTGGTACTAATCATTCCTGTAAAGTTTGGATGAAATTGCACCAGTAGTTTATGAGCAGTAGTCCAGACAAGTTTTGTGACAGACGGACAGACAGACGGACAGACAGACGACAGAGAAGTGATCCCTATATGTCCCCATTACTCCGTAAAGGCGACACAAAAATGACAAAGTTTGAACCCCCACAGCGACCTTGACCTTAGTCGTAGGAACCCGAGTCTTGTTTGCAACACACCATACATCTGTGGTTATTTCATATATGAAAGAAAAATTAAAATCCTTTCATGCATACTGAAGTTTCAGAGCAGACACGACCACCACAGTCTATATGTATAAAGCAGGACGGACAGACAGACCGTTCGATTTTAATATGCCACCCTTCGGGGGCATAAAAAGAAAGACAATAAAAAGTTGGCCCTTAAACTCATGCGTTGACAGTAATTCTAGTCCATTTGAATACTCTTCAAAGAAGAGGTTATGCATTAGGAGAGTCATACTTTGAGGCATGTGATTGTAAGACTTTATACAGAAATTACATATTATTCTGCAGTCTTAGTGGGACTCTCAGAGTCAAAGGGTAAAAGTTATAATACTACCATTAAGCATTCCCCATCGCTTGCCTCAAAACCCTTCCTCTTACCTTCAAAAAATTTTGTACTGAGCTCTCACGTTTAAAAGTGATAAAAAAGAAATAAAAATATAAGAACAGAAATTTTCAGAGATTTAATGCATGAAAAGGCGTTATCATTGATTTTCAAGCATACGAGAAGAAAACTGAACGTAATTTTCCCATCAGTCAAGGCGTATAGCTTGCAGCAAATGTAGAATTTAAGTAGAAAACTTTTCCCTAACCAGTTATTACGCAGCTATTAGACTCAACGGTAAATGGTTATTTCTCATGTAGTAATGGTTCTTATTCAATACTTGTATTGACATTTGAATTTCCTTTTAAGGTTTGACATTTTCAGGAAAGAACAGTCTGTTTATAAATCTTAAATAGGCGTTTATCTGTTTGAGAGATGCAAAGATAATTGATCCCTATATAGCTCATATGATATTCTTTATTTTAGCAATAAATTAATGCTAGTTGCATTTTCTGTACCACAAATTTGTTCAAAATATTAAGTATATATAAATGTTTAAACCTGGATGTAGTATTCAGATTGTTAGAATCATGTTTATATTTTATATGTACATGTAATATATGAAAATACGTCTGCTTTTGCCAAGATTAATTCTCAACTTGGCGGCATAGCCGAGTGGTTAACACGTCAGACTAGTAATCTAATGATCGTGAGCCGCATAGGTTCAAACCCAGTCAGAGGCAACTCTTTGTTTCCTTGAGCAAGAAACTTTACACTCCTTATCAATACAGGTTGGTTCCAGGAACAGATTTAAGCTTCTAGCTTCCTACGCAATGGAACTAAAATAAATTCTGTGTAAACCAACAAAGGACATTCTAAACATCATTTTTCAATAATTTTAACATATATACAAGTTATTGTAAGGAAATAAGTCTTTTAACCCTTACATGACAAAATTTGATAGGGACTTTTCCAGCTTTGATTTTTGAAATGTCCAATGAACGTTTCTAGGGATTTTGGTAGAGAAAATATAATTTAAGAATTATATACATTGGATATCATTAGAGCCAGGTGGCTAGACTTACAAGAACATGCAGTCTGGTTAAGTTGACTCTATACTGATAGAACAGAAGTTAGCACAAATGTAACAGTTATATAAGGGTTATAATTAAATCAAGTAATATACTACTCAACTTTTGCTAAGGACCATATGTTTGAATACTTTTTGGGATAATATTATTAACACCCTGCGAAAGGTTTTAAATGTTGATTCATATATACTGTTTTATCCATTCAGCTGAAGAACGAATATCACCCTAAAATTGAGTTTTACACTGGTTTTGTGCTAGAGAAGAGGATGACCCACCTCTTTGAAAATTTCAGAACATGCATGTTTTCAAATTTATTAAATTGTTTTTTGTTTTTTTCTTCCACTGTTTTAGACTTAATACCATGTGTGTGACCTGTGACTATCAATGACAGCTTGGCAGCACCTTCTCATACTCCCTATTAGGTTTCTGATCGTTCTAACAGATACGGCTGCCCATTTTTGGACTGTCATGGTTCCAAGCTCCTGAATGGTTCTCGGTTGCAGTTGACGAGCTGAAATTCTAATCTGCAGCTCATTCCACGTGTCTTCAATTGGATTTAAGTCAGGTGAGTAAGATGGCAAGTCCATGAGCTCAACATACTCCCTTTCTAGGAAATCCTGGACCACCCTGGCTCTATGGGGGCGAGCATCATTGTCCATTAGAATGAACTGATCGCTGACTGCTCCAGCATACAACCTAACCTGGTTCTCTCAGATGTCGTCTATGTAATGCTGACCTGTCAATTTGCCTCAATTTAGCACAACCAGGTATCCTCCACCCCAGCTGATGCCTCTCCACACCTTAAGTGACCCACCTCCGTAGCGGTCATGCTCAGCAATATTTGCAGCCTGAAACCATTCATTTCGTCTTCTCCAGACTATCTGTGAAGTCTAGGCAGAACCTGGACTCATCAGTGAATAGAATGTGTCTCCAGTGTTACATGGTCCACCATGTATGCTCCATGGTCCATTCCAAACGGGCTGGCGATGTCGACGTGTCAAGGGGATACGTATGCAAGGGCTTCTTGACCCAAATTACCTTCATGCAGCCTTCTACCTACCTTCTGTGTGGAAACACAAACCCCTGCAGCATTAGCAAGGTCATTTCTAAGAGAAGTTGCTGTCGAAAACCTTTCACAACATGCCTGAATGACCAAAAACAAATCCTGAGCTCGTGATCCTTTACCGACTTCCAGCATGCCTCCTGGCAGGTGTATTATGTAGCCGGTATCTCTCCAAGGCTCTGGTGATGATGATGCTGTGTACTCCACATTGCACCAACCTGCCGGAAGGTAAATGCCCCCTGCTGCATCTTCCCTACAGCCCTTCATAACTCTGCTTCTCTCAAATGCCGCCTAATGTAAGCATTCGCCAGATCGAAGTGACAGATATAGGAAATGTAGGCCACTAAATGACAACAAGCCGATAATGTCACGGTATAACAAAAGACATGTGATTGTTCACCCCATCAAAAATATGAAAATATTAGGATACATGCTTTCCATGCTTAACCTAATGAGACGAGTTGTAACGGATAAGTCAACATGAATTTATGTCAACCATTGGCTGTAACAGAATTTTCAAAATTTAGAAAGAAATCATGTGTACCATGGTCATAATTGTAAGTAATTGTCCAAGGTCTATAACTCTAGCTCTGATATTTAACTTAATAGATTTCTGATTAGGGTTTTGGGATTTTATGTTATCTCCACAATACACTTAAGATATTCCTTTGTATAGTTAATAGTTTATACAAATTTAATTCGTAGTAACTGTCAATTGTGTGTGGAAGATAATTATATGCTTATTGAAACACTGGCGGATCCGTTCGAGGAACCAACCAGTACCAAGCAATTTTATTTCTGTGTAATATTTTATGACTTTATGTTGTACAGAGAAAGTCAGCAGTCACAGCCCCATCAAAGAGCTTTTGTTGTTAACAAACTTGACTTAAAAAATGTTTGCATTAAAGTGACTATGAGAAATGATATCTAATTTTACATGTGTAATGGCTTATAAAAACATTCTACATGAGGCATACTGTTCTAGCTAATTCCATTAAAATGGTGTGACAGATAAAAATGTCCTGGAAAATTTCTTATTCTGGTGAAGTGGTGCATGATAAATATGAGACTGGTGAAGTGACTCGTATCTAATACAGTGAAGGTTTATTATCGCCAAAAATAAGATTTGTTAAGAGGTAACTGAGTTTTAAAGGATTGAAGTATCAAAATGCATTAATGTACAGACTAGCCTGGTAATGACCTTGACCTATAAAATTGACCTTAACCATTCCTTCTAGCACTCAAAAGCTTAATATAAAGAATTTGAATGTAATTGTGTTAGGAAATGTTTTGTTATTTGGTAAAGACAATCCGTTAACATTTAATTCATGTTGTTGTAATAATTTTTCTGAACAAAGTCCCACCTTCTCAAACTCTGCCATTCTCCCATAGTTCCAATTTTCTATCACATTACTCTATCAAATCCTTGTCAAATTTCTGTCAGACATTCTAAGCTAACCATGCTTGTCTTTTTTTACTGATAGAGGAAGACAAGATGTTCTAGACAAGAGAAATTGTCTAAATCCCAGTGGAAAATTTTGTCTCAAATTGTAAGTTATATTGTTAAGTTAGAACACTTAACATGCCAATCAGGGGCATACCTTGGCTTATTAAGAGTGTACGCTGAGTGCCGGTTTTTGGCCGAAGGATTGCCAGAGACTTATATATCAAATATAGCTATGTGCTATAACTAAGAATTTAGGGGATATTTAATTGTACTACTATTGTCTTTATCTATAGTTATAAAAAAAACATCAAGTACATGTATTGAATGTAAAAGAAATAGCACAAAGTCTAACGTGTACACTGTTTTAAATAGCTCAAAAGTTATTTGCTTTTATAGGAAAACAAAACATAGCCAGGTGTCTCTCTAATGTAAAAAAGACAGGTTTTATTTCCTTTTGTAACAAGTTTAGTTTTTTCTTTGTTATTTTTCTTTTGTTTCACTATAACTGAACTTGAGATATAATCAAAGAAAATATGCTTTAAAATGATATGTATGACTCTAATACAAACACAACAGCTTAAATGTTTAGTGTAACAAAAAGTTATCTAATGACAGCTAAAATGAAATTGCACGATCATTTAGCTTCCTTAAAATATTTTTAATGTGTATTATGTGAATGTTGTAGACAATAAATATTGTCTTTAACATTTTTGTTCTCAAATCTAGTCCGAAATATTTAAGTCATTTCATTATGAAGTTTAATGCCTCACGCACATAAAGCATGTTGGTATAAACAGACTTGCCAATTTGTTATCTGAAGTCGGTGATAATAAAATAATTTAGACATGATGTGTCTTATATGGTTATACATTGTTTTCATTGTATATTTGTCTATGTTTAAATATGTATAGATGAGACTACATATAATAAAGAATATATATATATATATATATATATATATATATATATATATATAATATATATATATATATATATATATATATATATATATATATATATATATATATATATATATTAAAACGTGATAAATGTTCCTTGTGCAATGCGAAGAAAGCATTGAAAGCGCTACCGTATATACATAGAGTTTGTTATTTCTTAAACATTATTATTTTATCTATCTATAATATATATATATATTGGATAAAATAATACAGTAGAAACATTTTTCTGTAGTGATATATTTTGTAAATACTTGTATTCTTTTTTTACGGTCAATTAAACAAAAGTTGAATTTGGTTTGTTGCCATTGATGTTAGTTCATTGCAAAGATCTGATTCACAGTGTCAAAACTATTCTACATAATATGAAATGAATACAAGAAGCGCCGCAATGCGACGAAAACCAGGTTTTCAACGGCCAAGTTTTTATGTGACAGCAATCAATAGGTCAAAGTGCACTGAAGTTATTGGGTAAAAGCTGAAAATTCTATTGTAAGCAAATGACCTTGAACTTGCTCCCAGATATCTAAGTAGCAATCCAAAGCTGCCACTCAGCAAGTTTGGTGTCAAAAGGTCAAAGCAAACTCAAGTTATAACATGAAAACTAAATACATTAACCTTGATCACAGACACCTGGGTAGCAATCCCAAGCTGCCTCTTGATATAAGCTACCCATTCATCAAGTTTGGTGTCAAAAGGCCAAAGCAAACTCAAGTTATTGAGTGGAAACTGAATTTCTATTTGTAGTAACATTGACCTTGACCTTGATCACAGACACCTGGATAGCAATCTCAAGCTGCCTCTTGATATAAGCTATCCATACACCAAGTTTGGTGTCAATAGGCCAAACCAAACTCAAGTTATTGAGCAGAAACTGAATTTCTATTTTTAGTAACAGTGACCTTGACCTTGATAACAGACACCTGGGAAGCAATCCCAAGCTGCCTCTTGATATAAGCTATCCATACACCAAGTTAGGTGTCAATAGGCCAAAGAAAACTCAAGTTATAGAGCGGAAACTGAATTTCTATTTTTAGTAACAGTGACCTTGATCACAGACACCTGGATAGCAATCCCAAGCTGCCTCTTGATATAAGCTATCCATACACCAAGTTTGGTGTCAATAGGCCAAACCAAACTCAAGTTATTGAGCAGAAACTGAATTTCTATTTTTAGTAACAGTGACCTTGACCTTGATAACAGACACCTGGGTAGCAATCCCAAGCTGCCTCTTGATATAAGCTATCCATACACCAAGTTAGGTGTCAATAGGCCAAAGCAAACTCAAGTTATAGAGCGGAAACTGAATTTCTATTTTTAGTAACAGTGACCTTGACCTTGATCACAGACACCTGGATAGCAATCCCATGCTGCCTCTTGATATAAGCTATCCATACACCAAGTTTGGTGTCAATAGGCCAAACCAAACTCAAGTTATTGAGCGGAAACTGAATTTCTATTTTTAGTAACAGTGACCTTGACCTTGATCACAGACACCTGGGTAGCAATCCCAAGCTGCCTCTTGATATAAGCTATCCATACACCAAGTTTGGTGTCAATAGGTCAAAGCAAACTCAAGTTATTGAGCGGAAACTGAATTTCTATTTTTAGTAACAGTGACCTTGACCTTGATCACAGACACCTGGGTAGCAATCCCAAGCTGCCTCTTGATATAAGCTATCCATACACCAAGTTTATTGTCAATAGGCCAAAGCAAACTAAAGTTATTGAACGGAAACCAAAAGTTGACGCCCGCCCGCCCGCCGACTTCGGCATTACAATAACCTGGTTTTCGTTGAAAACCTGGTTAATAAGTTGAATGAATATTACTAACTTAAACATTATATACTGATTTATAGTTACAAGGTAAAATATAAAAAGACATTCCATACAGCTAACTCACTCCCTTCCATTGCGCTGCAAATGCCAAGTTGCAAACAAGATCTTTATTTTGCATATAGATCTAGATGTAAAAAATGAAACAATTGTTTACTTTTCACTGATTTGATTCTTCTGAAAAAAATGATTGTAATATATTGGGCAATTTCTTATCCTTATTTGGATTTTAACGAGGTTTATTGCTAGTATAAAGCTTAACTTAAGCTGAAAAAAGAGAATTCCAAAGAAATTGTTTATATCATATTTTTACTCCTTTTCTTCATAATTGAAGTTTTGATTGTGCATAAAAAGGTAACGCATATTTGAATAATGTAACATCCTAAACATATAGAATCAATAAGCAGCTATGAATATGCTGATGGATCTTCGCCCAAATTAATGATTTCATTTTTGAAATTTAATTTTTTTCGAAACTTTTTCTTTTTATACACCCGTGCGTATTGACGTATCGGTACGTACGCCACTGCCAATCACTGGAGAAATCAGGCCTGATTAAAGGTATTGTTTAAAGAATTTGAGTATACAGGAGAATGTTGCTAATTTCTGTAGAACAGCTACGTATGAAAACTAACATATTTAGTGTCAAACTTTATTTGGCCTCATAATCACTCACTTTATTACGTCACTATGAAGAACTATGAAAAATGGAAGTCGACTATGAACCAAATTCGATATAGCATCGACTTTTGTTCTTCTATGAACATTAAGGCACAGAAGTTTTAAGAAATACAGCGTTTTCATTGGATGACAAATAAAGTTGGACACTAAATTAGGTTTGAGATAAAATTACCTCTGGCATGTGTTGTTCAAGTAATTCAATGTCTGTCATACGACTGAACTGCTGTAGGTTTTAGTATCATTGGTATGATCTTTAGTAATGACAACAAACTGCAATAAATAAATAAAATGAAAATTAGTTAACAAAATATGGTCAAAGAACAAATGAGAATAAACAATAAATTCATCATGTAACCAAAGTCAGATACTGTTCAGGTCAGGTGATACAATTTTTCACAACTGAATAATCCAGGAATAATGTTTATAGTAGACCCATTATTGATATTTCAAGTATATCTTAGAAAAATATTTAAAGTGTATAAAGCTATATCTGACGGTTTATCATTTGTTAAATTTTAATTTGCACGGCTTTTAGAATCAAGTAAAATAAGCTAAAACAAATAAATGAGTAATGGATGGGAGCTGATAACTTTGATTTAGGATTTTAAAATCTTCCGATTCTCGTTCATTTATTCGTCAATAACAGAAAACGGAAATTGTCGGAAAAAATTACGGACGATCCCGGAGTAGACCGGAATAATCGGATACATTCGCTACTACAGTACAAAATGGAGTCGAGCAGCAGCACTGTAAGTGGTTTTTAAATGTTTATCATTATTTCATCTTGCTTTTGCAGATATTTGATTGCTATATGCGATCATTTTAATGTCTTAAACATTTCCATAGAAACCAACATACACACATAAACTTGGCCAAAGTGTAACAGCAACATTGACACTGATGTGAGCACAATATGTCACATAACTGCAACAACAGGTTAAGTCCTAAATTTAACAGGAGTTAACCAGTTATTGCACTAAGGTGATATATAATTATCATAGTTCTCCCTATCAATATATAGCAGTTTTATCTAGGAAAACAGTCTCTCAAAATATCGAGGCATATTATTCAATTAATTCCATCAAAATTGTGTGACAGATAAAAATGTCTCGGAAAATTTCTTATTCTGGTAAAGTGGTTCATGATAAATATGAGACTGGTTAATAATGGGAAGAAGTGACTCGTATCTAATACAGTGAATGTTTATTATTGCCAAAAATAAGATTTGTTAAAGAAATAACTGTATGAGAGAGACATCTTATTGATTCTTGTTGCCGAACTTTGAGCAGTTATAAGATCTATTGTTGTATGATAAATAGAATCGTGTGGTAATTGTGTGGCGGGATTTTAGCAAGGGTTTGTAGTCAGAGTGTAATAACGTAAATTTCCTTCCATGCAGATTGTATGATTTTAACCTTTACTTTACCAAATTTGTGTTATAGGTTTATGTAGAAAAGTTTATGTGAGGAATTTCAGAATAATATGATATAATTATAATAACATTAAATAACAAAGGTTAAGACTGTATGGTAAAAATGCAGGCAAGGATCATTTCATTTTTTTTTTCAGCTTTACTGGTGGAGGAAGACTTCCGGTGCTCCTCTGTACATTATTTCAGGTACAAAAGGGCATCCGAGTAGAACCACCAATGCTCTGTTAAGAAGTTTGACAGCTTTCTCACATGAAGAATTTGAAGACACAGGCGCAGCTTAAACCTAGTGGTAAGAGGCAAGTGGTTTATGAAGTAAACGACCTTAACCACTTGGCCATGGAATCCTAAAGCAAGGATCTACAATGGCAACAAAGGAAATGCTAGCAGTTAAAGGTTAACTTAAATCACCAACATTTAGGTAATTATCACATGGCAACTTCCTAGCTTTACAGGTGGCGGGGCACTAAATTATTTCTGTGTGTATAAGTTCTATCAGGAGCAGGCACAGGGGTCTAATAAATTACCAAACAATGATAACTTAACAGGGGATAGCTAGACAGATTTCTCAAATGAAGAATACACCATTACCTAATATCAGAGTCTATTAACTGTACCAAGCCAATATAAGTATCGAATCTCATTTTTTATGACATCTTTATTCAATCAAGGAGAAATATACATATCCATTCTTTCTTGAGATGAAATAAATTCTAGCAAATTACCTATATTCCCAATGACTAGATCTTGATCTGTGTAATGAACTATTATCCTGCTTTGATATGGGGCTGCTCATTGCATAATTCAGGGATTTCTACTTGTCAAAATACCCGTACTGAAATTGAAACATGAAAAGTATTAGATCAGTTTCCATAGATGACACAAATAGTTTGTTTGTAAGATTTAAAGCTACGCCAACACTGTAGCCTTAAGTGCTTGATAGGATTCAAACTCAAAGCAGTGTGGGGCAAGTTACAATTTGAAGATGGCGACTGTAACCACTCAGTCATGGTGGCCTGTGACTGGCAAATGTAATAGTCATAAGAATTCCTTACAGTAATGCTGAATTATGTATTTGTTGGATATTCTAGAACATTCAGTCCTACTTGACCTATACATGTATATAATAAATTTTATTATTTCTGATTCTTACATGCTACTTAGCTTTCAGAGGCATAAACATTATATATGGAAAATAGATAAATTGTTAAGATTACCACAATGATGTTGAATGTAACACAACTAAACATAAAATTCAATAACAGTTAGAAACAGAAACTGAACAATTCAGACTGATTTAATGCATGAAAAGGAGTTATCATTGATTTTCAAACATACGAGAAGAAAACTGAACGTAATTTTCCCATCAATCAAGGCGTATAGCTTGCAGCAAATGTAGGATTTAAGTAGAAAACTTTTTCCCTAACCAGTTATTATGCTCTATTAGACTCACGGTATATGGTTATTTCTCATAAGGTAATGGAACTAAATTAGAATATTAAAAAAAAAAAGATCTTTACAGATGGAATTTGAATTTGAGAACAAAAAATATTCTTACACAAATGCAGGTTCTACGAAACATATGAAGCAAGTTAGAAGAAAACAAGACAAAAATTCTACAGGGAGTACACTAACTTCTTGTACTGATGAAATTTTTTGAAAAATCTCAAGCTTTTTATAAATCAAAGTACTGAAGTATACAGATGGGTTGGGCACATTAAGCAACAATATTACAATACTTTGATAATAATACTTTTAGTCATAAAAGACACATTGTACACTGCCTTAAGAAAAAAAAGTTTTTAATGTAAGAAAATTGTCTCTAAACTAATAAGTTGACTCAGAATAATGTGGCTTTTAATTTTCAAGCTTTCATCTCTTAAATTACCACTTTGATTATGTCCAAAGGAAATGATAAAACAAGGTTTTCTCATGTAAGTTTCTGCCATTTGTTTAGGAATTTATAATGTAACCCATCACTCTAATTCATGCCATCACTTTAATTCATGCCGAGGTTGTTTTGAGTCTGTTTTACCATATTTACCTTATCATCACGCACATCTGAAACAGAAAAGTATCGGAAAGTAAACTGCAACAGACAAGACAAGAAAGAATAACTATCAAGGAAGCATATATGGGCCAAATAGCATTTAATTTTGCATAAAAATTGTTGATATTTATCAAAGACAATAAAAAAACTCACCATCTTATTTCTTCATTTTATACACCATAGATTATGGATGTATAATTCTCATAGCTTCCACAAACTCACATATTTTCATAACTGAAGCACACTTATATGAAAGATTTTTTTAACAAAGCATATTTTGGTGATGGATAATTTAAACAAAATTGATCTGATTGCTGACAAAGGGGGTTGGCCAAGGTGGAAAAGGGAGTAACTTTTGAGTAGAAAAAAAAATGTTATTTATCTCTTGTAGGATAAATCTTCAAGATACATCATATATTTTAAGATATTTTCAAAAAATTAAAGGGGCATAAATTAAAAAGGCAATATTGAGCCATAGAGCTTGCTTGTGACTCTCAATATACATTCATGCAGATTCCAAAATATTGATACTAGCTTAAGAGATATCAAAGTAAATTGAAATTTTGGGAAATTTTCTAATTATAAAAGGGACATAATTTTGTTAAAATGAAATGAATTCTAAAAATTAGCCTGCTGAGAATTCATAAGACCTATGATATTTATAATCTGTTATGTACATTTATTATAAGTATCGTTCAAAGAAAAATTAATGAAATTTTGTCCTATCAATCGATAAACAATTCCTGAAAGTTGACCATGTTAATCAAGATTGACTTGATGCCAAAATTTTGCACCAAAATTGACAATGGATAATCTCTGAACATGTGCAAGAGATTACATTCCTTTAACAGATAAAAATTTCTATATTTACACATGCTTATCCCTCTGAGTTATATAAAATCTCTGAATCAATAAATTCAGTATATAGTTAACCTTGTCATGCAGGCAAAGCAACATCAAAGAATAAAATATTTTGTCTGGATTAAAATCTTGATAATTGGAAACCGTCCAGAAATCTGTACAGACAAGAATAAGGCTTTCTCTGTGCTCAGATGATATGTTTACAAAAATTTGTTGATCTTCCATAAAGGTGACTTCAATCTGATGGCATTCATTTTTGAAAATGATAAATCAAATCTGTCCTACTTAAAGAGGTTATAACTAAATAAAAAGTCTCCTGATTACCTGAGTATCTGTTCAAATTTCAAAAATTGAGCATATGAAAGGAATCTAAAATTTTACATAATTATATACTATAAATGCCTATTTCATATTTCGAGGGCTCAACGCGAAACTAGTCTATGTGCATTTTTTAAAAATGTTCAGGAGAAGGAAAAAACTGTCTCATTTGTTACATTTTCAGAATTTTTCAATATAATATGGATATAGTATGTATTTAAGAGAACTTCAACCATACTTTTTTCAGTTTTGATAATCTGTTCATTAAAAATGATGTTTTAGTAAGAAATGTCACATAGAATAGTTTCGCGCCAGAATATTGTCATAAATGGCTTAAAGACTGAATGCGAAACTATTCTATGTGATTTTATTAAAAAAGCACACTAGTGCGTCAGGGTATGTTATAATAACAATATATGATAGAAAAATAGTTTTTTAATGATCTTATGAAAAATTCACTTAGACTAGTTTCGCTCTGAAATTTCTGGAAAAAACTGACAAGAAATTTTGTGCGAAACTAGTCTAAGTGATATTTAGGATATGAATGTATGGCAATTAAATGTTTATTTCTCTTTTTTTTCTATTTCTATAAAGTTGTATCAATTAAAACATTCAGAGCTTTGAAAATGTTCATGTTATATCAATTTTTTAGCAAATTGATTTAATTAACATGCATTTTTGTGCTTTCATTTAGAGATACAGTAGGTAGAAAAAAAATTCAGTTCAGGCTTGAAAAGAATTATTTTATAATTTGATTAATGTTAATTAAACTCATACAGTGCAAACAATAGAAACATTACTTATATTATATAGATATATATAATATTTGTATCATAGAAATCAGTATTAATTACATGACTTGGTTTCACAAACTACTGTTTATAAATTCTTAATAGGATATGACAAATGTTATCCTTAATCCTACAATATGACAATTTTCCTTCTTACTTACAAGCAGACAAGGCATCTTCAAATATTTTTTTAAATAAAAAGGTAATTTAGTAAAGGGCCATCCCCTTCTTCCCCCACTCCTCTCCCAGACAGCAATGGCTGCAATCTTAAAATGATGCAGTTCACAGAAGCCTGTTAACCAGTCTTTGATGAATCTGTGCACCATACCATGTCATTCAGCTAACTTTTGATGAAGAAAGAAATTCTATTTTGCTATGTAGAATTTCTATCCAATGAGGGAACATAACTAATAGAGTTTCGAAGTTGGAAAGGGGCATAACTCCTAAAAATTTTGCTTGCAGGATAATGCTCTTGTCTAACATCTTTCTTTTGATATATGAAAGCGTTCCAAGTTTAACATTGAAATCTTAGATGGTCTTTAAATCATTAAATTTAATGAACAATTTTGATAAAAATTGTATGTTAAAAAGGGACATCTGACACCAAATATATAGCTTTTAGATTAATGTCCCTTGTGTCACAATGGAATATAAGCAAATATTCAAAGTTTCAAATTTTTAAATTGTTTGCATTTGGGACTGCAGTCAATATTTTTCATATTCCCAACAAAAACAAGACCGACTCTGCTTTTGGGACTGCAGTCAAGATTTTTCACATTCCCAACAAAAACAAGACCGACTCAGCCATTATTACAGCTCAACATTTTTTATTCGAAACAGAAGAGCTAAGAATGAAAAGCAGTCAACCCACTGTGCCATTTAAAATTTTGTTTTAATGCATACATCTAGGACATCTATATCACAATATAACAAATCATCGATGAATCTTACATCTCTAATCTTGGGGAGATGTAACCCAAATAATGTATTCTATCTGCTTTGGACTAGAGAAAAGAACATGATAGACCTTCAAAACAGAAACAAAAACATGTACATGTGTATGTTAACATTGATTTGCTATAATGATGTTAAAATTGATTTAGAAATAGAAACTGCTGAAATATCATGATTTTATGGATCTTGTCACTTAAGTGAATACCTCCCTCTCCTAGCAATATCAGAAACAAAATCACATCATTGACCTGACAGAAGCTCATTTCCATAACTATGTCCGGCCCTTCTTGCATATGGGTGAAGAAGCTTAGACTAAGATGTATGTATCAAACGTTTAACAAGAAAGTTTCTTGGATAATGGTATACACGTATTATTCAAACTGATATGATAAGCATGTTAATATTAATGGAACTCATGTTCCCAAAGATGAAATACTTTAACCAAAAAGATTTCAAAGGCAAACTAGTGGCAAGAATTTATGGAAGCAATACGTAATTAGGTTAGTTAACTGTGTTTTTCATGACTATGTGTTAAAATTTTTAACTTATACCATGCAAGTTTTATATGGTTTGTCATTTATTTTTGTGACCAAAAATTTCATTCATGAGTTAGGTAATATTCGTATGTCACTCAATCAATATCTTTAACATTCTGTCCAGTAAGTTGTTGGACTGTGTACCGAGTTCAAGAGGATGGAGTCATTTTGATTTGCCCTTGCTTGTTATGCTGACGCTGTCATGTCAGACTTCCTTACATTGAGAAAAAAGTGGAATATGGCTAAAATTGCACACATTTCTAGTTATTTCAAGGTTAATCAGATGAAAAATATCTTGAATACAAATCAAAAGGCAATTTCAGTCAAGCATTGGATTTATTATGGAGGGGTGTTGATTCTATTCTCAGGCTAAGTGAAATTTCTGTGTGACATGATCTCAGATATTAAGTTTAATGTTCATTTTTGCGACGGACGTGCCCTTAGGCGCGTTTAGAGCTATGTCATCTACACATGGGATTTTGTCGGTTACAAACGCGCAATTGTCCTCAACCGAATAACAGCCCAAAAAATAGTACATAAATTTGATCCTATGAAACTCCCATACTTTGTTGGGATATCTTAAAAACTTCCATATTTAGCCTTTTCAATTTCGAATTAAGTTACCCAAGTTAAAATATGAACGTATTTGATTGATAAAAACGTTGTAGCCCCCGTAGTATTATTGTGCAATATGCAAATAACTGCTGAAACCATTTACTGCTGTCGAAAATGTAGGACAGCAAATTATGCTATAATTAAGGAGTAAGCTCAATAATTCATAGAAATTATTAGTAGGAAATAAATATTTCTCCACTAAACATTTTTATGAACAGATCAAGTTTTTCTTAAATTATTCCGGAAATTTGGTATGTTGGCTGACGGACAAACACTGAAAATAACTCAAATTTGTTGTTTCCATAAATTCTTAACACTAGTTTGCAGTTTGCTTACTTAAAATAAATCATAATTAAAGAAATATAATGCCTGAATTGAACAAATTTTAAAAATTATTCAATATTAGTTTAAACAAAATTTCAATGCAAGCCATTACCAACTACAGTGTGTGATTTGGAATAATTTTTTAAGGTTGTTTTACTATTTTAATGATCTGAATTAATGTACCTATTGAAATAATGCAATTGTATAGAAAAATTGATATAAATTTCTTCACATAGGCTACTTGACTTAAAAAGAGATGTTAATATTAATGCGAAACTAGCCTATGTGTAAATTTTTTGCAGATATACTAGTTTCGCATTGAGCAAATATAGCCTTTTGAGATACAATAGTATGGCAAATATGTTTTGTGTCCTTAACTATGCACAGGAAAAGGAAGATTTTAACACATAATGTGAGGACTATAAAGACTTTTCAGAATCTGTAAAAAAGACCTTTTATGAAAAAATGTCAGATAGACTAGTTTCGCGTTGACCCCTCGATTTACTGTTTACAATACAGACAATGTACTTATTTTCAGTTTGACTGTGTATATTTGAATTGCTCTCAAGAGACAGATTCTGCTTGGCATCACCTGGTTACCTCAACTGTAAATCAGGCGAGCCGAGTTTGATTCACGGATGGTACAGGCCACCTTCATTATAATTGATCATGAAATCCTTTTTTTTTACGATCGTCCGCAACTGTACATTTGCTCTGGCATGTACAGAAGTGATCAGTTCCTCACAAAAGTGAAGGCAACTAGTACTGATAAACTGCTTGACAGCCTGCCAATAACAATGCAATGGCTGAACTGTGCTCTGGTAAATTCAACGTGGCTTACTGTGGTGATTCGGAGGAATAAAACACCACCACCAAGCTTCTACTTCCAGGACTATCCAGTACTATGAGAAAAAAAACATTTTGGTGGCCATAGAATACAAAACTGTAGCTTGAACCCATTATTCCTGGGTTGAGAGGAAGACACCTAAACCACTAAGCCACATACTGCCCTAGTATATCACAGTACTTTCTCTGCTAATGTAGCAGTCAAGTTCTACTGTGAGAAATTTCGTAACACCAGTTTCTCTGCCACTGGAGCAGTTATGTTTTGGGCTTTTTCCCCCAAAATTTCGTAACACACCTTCAGCTGTCTTGTGAATGATATTACATTGTATATCAGTTTGTACTCAGAAGTATTTAATTTGTATGCTATTAAATTCTATTTTACAATAAAAATTAGTCAAGATCATCTAAGATAATCATTTATCACAATACCCTTGCCACTTTTGCGACTCGGGTAATATTTTTTTGCACCCGTGCATAATTTATATTCTTATGCAACATCATTTGCGTTAAATAAACCTATTGAAAAGACAAGCTAAACTTTAGTGTTACTCTATAAGTGTGTTAATGAAAAGTGATTATTTTTTATGTTAAACAGTCTTTATTTAGAGTATGTGATGAATAAAATATTATAATCATGTAGGTTCATTACAAAATTTATTGAACATTTCTCGAGTCTTTTTTGTTGGATAAGATGTACTGAATGATATAATCTTTAATACCGATATACATGTATGTCTATTTTTATGTTTATTGAAGGCCTTGTTGAAAGTAAGATTTTGAATTATATGTGTTTCTTTGATACTTTGATGTATTGTCTTAATAAGCTACCTCTGTTAAAGAACTTAATTATCATTATTATCATTAATGAAATAATATGTTTACCAGAGGCTTGCATAATATAATTTGATTCACATTCATTCAATAAATTTGGTAATGAACCCACACTCATGCAATATTGTATAAAAATACATTGAAAAGCATCATTCAACATCTTAAAACTAGATACTTGATAACATAATAGTGATATGTTAGTGTTACTGTAAGGCCATATCTCTTAATGCACTTAGGCTGGCTGTTCCTAAGAAGCCTTGCTCCTGGTCAAAGTTTAAAGATACAATGTACATGGTAAAAGAGGTATAAAGCATCACATCTCTAGATTTGTGTTAAATTTTATGAAAACTTAAAAATAAAAAATGTGTGTATAACTAAATAAAAATGTTTTGTAGCATACATTTTAAGTGGTTTTACCAAATAAAAGGCACTCATATGTGAGTTTTGTAACTTATCCTGGTGATTATATTGTCTTCAAAATTTGAAAGAAAGCTGACTGACTTAATGTTTTGGGTTTACAACATAAAGTTTTAACAAATTAAAGCCACAGTATTGAGAATTCAAAAAGGACATAACTCCTTTGCCTTATTAAACCTTCCCCAAGCCACATTTCTCGATGATAAATGGCATTTGTATGAAGCATTAATATTAAAAATATTCTTAAGAGTACTTAAAACAAAAAGAAACATTAGGCTTGATAGAAAAACATAATTAATATAAAAATCTTGACTAGAGGGTTCATCTAACAATATTAAGATAAATGGGTGACTTTTGAATCCATTATTCAAATTTGTTTGTGTTTTATTTCTTCTGAGAAACATAGCTTTTTCTTGTTGTTTTTTCCACAACATAAAAGAACTTAGTCTATCAAATTTTACAAAAGAAGTATGAAGTGACTTTACTTTTAATATACTGTCTTTGAAGGTATGTTAAGGAAACGCACTAAGCTTTGAATAATGGAATATCAGATTCTGCAGTTGCATGAAATTTCATTAAAATATTGCAAAAAGTTCCTAGCAATTGTGAAAGAAGGACTGCTGTCATGTAGCAATGCTTGTCCTAGATATAATGAAGTTTTAGCCTAATGAAAGACTTTGCAGCCGCTTGAAACAGGATCCTTCCAGATTCATGCAATGATTTCATGAAAATGTACAAAAATATCCTAGGTCTTGAGAACAAATAAAATGACTTAAGCTAAGCTTAAGCTCTGGCTATAATATTAGTACCTGTATTTATTTTGTGTCAAACTTAAAGAAATATCTATTAACTAGTAAGTTTGTTTGTTTGATTGAGTTTTACGTCACATCAACACTGTATAGGTCATATCGCGACATTCCAGCTTTACTGGTGGAGGAAGACCTCAGGTGCCCTTCCGTGCATTTTTTCAGGCACGAAGGGCACCTGGGTCTAGTAAGTAACAGCTTAGAAATATGATGATACATATGTTTAAAAAAGTCTGAAGAAATGAGGATCCCTTAAAGGCAATGAAAACAACAATATTATATGAAAATATGAAGACTTTAATGGAATCTGTTCATGAGATTTAATGTAAAAGTGCTACATCTCTCGAACCCCTAGTACCATAAAGTATATAAACTGTATAAGTCACAGTTATGTTAACGATTGGGAAATATTGGCGAATTTCGCAAACTTACGAAAATTGCTAAAATTTTCTCTAGCATAAATATCAACCAACTTGTCATTACATTCTACCCTTGCATGATTCGTTTATATTTCCTCACCCAAAATGTCCGGAAATTTTAAATTTGATAACTTTTCGACACAAGGAAATATTCACTTATACAGTATATGCATAAATAATGCAAATTTTGAAACTTATATTATGTATGATTAAAACTGTTCTTAAAGTAATAAACTTTGCTAAGTTTAAGGTAATCTAAAATGTGATGCTTTCCCACCATAAAATTCTAAAATTGGCCAGTATTGTAGCAAATTGGTTATTTCCGGGACGTTATTTTTTCAAAATCATGGGCATTAAATTATTCACAATCACTTATCCTTTATTGCTATGTACTAAATTCTGGTTATAAGTGGTTAAAATTATTGAATATCGAAGATTGACAAAAATAATGTTCCGGAAATGACTTATTTATTACGATATTGGCCGATGTTAGAACATTTTTGGCGGGAAAGCATTGCAGTGAGACTACCTTAATTTTTTTTTTTCACATTCATATACTAATCAAGGCTTGTGTACAGCTTAAATAATGCAGAAAAAAATAAATACTCCAGAAAACACAGATCAACACTAATTTTTTGTCACAAAAAATATCACTGAGATTTCTTGTCGTCTGCTGCATTTCCAGAATGGTCCTCAAAAATTGGTAAAACAGTTTTAGTCCAGCACTCATGCCATCTTGAAGATTGAAAACCAGTCAAATTTTTCCTAAATTGGTCAAGTTTTTTGCTGTTGTTTGGAAATCCTTTGAGTAATGTCTAAGAGATAAAAGAATTATGTGAATAAGAAAATACTACAACTACTAACTCATTGCTATAAAATAAACATATTGTGAATTTACTTGAGACTGATTAATTCCTTCAAATTGCTAGGAAGTGAAATATAAATCATATAAATTAAGTTGCCACTGTATCACAAGAACTGTACCAGCCACTTCTTACATGTAATCGTTATAAATATTAACAATATAGCAAATACTGACAAAATCAAGAACTTATTAACAATGTCTACATCCAATTCTTCACTTACTTGTATATTATTAAATAATTCTTTACTGTCCTTGAATATTAGACCATTCTCTTCATGTTTCACTAACTCATTTATACTGAAATAAAAATTAATCAAATAAAGAGATAGAATTCAATTACTATTAAATCTTTTTGTTCGAAACATAGCGGGTGTCAAAATATTTGTTTACCCTAAAACAATAAATTGTTTCGATTTTTTAAATTAATTTCTGTACCTATCTAAGTGGCCTTTCTGTTCCAACAAAAAAGAAGGCCTTACAGATGAAGAAGCACATATTAAGACTCATTTTTTTATGGTTGAGTTACACGGTATAGGTCATATGGCGACTCTCCAGCTTTACTAGTGGAGGAAGACCTCAGGAGCATCTCAAAGCATTTTTTAGGCACGAATGGGTACCTGAGTAGAATCATCAACATTTCGTAACTTCCTCACATGAAAGAATCCAAAGTACCTGGTGGGATTCGAACTTTGTAAGGGGCATGTGGTTTGAAGTCAACTACCTTAGCTACTCAGCCAAAGATATTCCCTAAACCTCCCTAATATTCATTCTCTTTATACATTCAAAGAGGTAAAATTATGTGGCATCATCTTTGGCTTTTTAGCCATTAGAAAACTAACAGTGATTAAATATTATTATAATCAGCACCTAACCCTCATTTAAAGATTAACAAACACAGGTTTGTCTTTTCTTCACAAGAATTTGTTTAATTTCTTATGAATTCATAATGTGAATAATGAAATAATGCTTAAATGTGCCTTTAAAAAAACATTATTTGCTCTGGTATATTTCAATGCCCAACAAACTAATAAAATAGCTTCTCCAGAAACAGGAGAATAGGGGAGACAACTCACCAGTTAAAATGTATAGCACAAACAGGCAGACAACAACCAAACATATCAACAACTTTCATAGGAAGGTCAAGGCCACTGGATGACTTATGTAGACATATACCAAGATCTGCACTCCCTAAAATAAAGAAATGAATCTTTTTTTATACAGTCAAGTACATGAAAAACAAAATAAGATAATAAAAAAAAGGTTAAATCAAAGAGCTGCACAAGTAGCCAACAATCAGTAAGTCAGTAAGTCACTGACTTTTCAAAAGCTAAAATACCAAAATAACGAATTCATTAGAACCAGAATGAAATATCAAACAGCTGCATAATTATAGACTAACACTCATTCAGTAACTCTTTTCAAACACTTGTAGACACTTGTTTTGCAATCACTTTTTCAAATGGGAAACAAATCAAAATTATCAAACACAGTTTTATATACTTTTTCTTTATTCTAGCTACAGTTTTTAATGTATCCTTAAAGAAAATTATTCTGTATCATTAAATAAGCTAACTTTGATAGATAACTCCCATTCATAAGGTGCCTGACTGTGCCAGAGATAATGCAAGATGGTACAATACAACAGTAAGAATGGAAATGTGCTATTTGACCTTTACAGTGACTGTGTGACTTAAAACCTAACACAAGAGTACCACTGTGTTAATTGTGGTGTAAACGCTCATCTGTTAAAATAACCTCTAATGACATAAAATTCTAAATAGAAAAGGGGCATAACTCCAAAAATATAGCTCTTACAACTGCTTCTTGTCATATAAACAAGTATTCGAGTAATTGGCTACATAATAAAAGTTTTTGCATGACGACAACGACGATGCCCAATCAATCACAATAGCTCGACTTTTTCTTCAGAACAAACAAGCTAAAAAGAAATGAAAGATTAATCAACTTACCTAATAAGAGGGGATAATCCTCTGGTGTAAGCCAAGGTAAACAAAATGATACATGATTCCAGTGTTGTGATTCTATCTTTTCTCTGTAAAATTCCTTTAAAGGCCCTTTACCTGTGAATTAACAATTTGTATAATTCTTACTTGGAATCTGACCGTAAAATGTTACTTTTTGTATACAAAAAAACATTGTCTCATTTGAGATTTCATTACCATACAATAAGCACAAAACAACATTATCACATCTATTTTGGTAATTTTTTATAAAGTCTGGAGACATTGAATAAATAATATACAAACACTTAAAACTCTAGCTGCAACAACAAATAGGCTTTAACCTTAACCTTTGCCACCAGTATAGAGCCACTAGTCAGACTGGCATTTTCTTGTAGTCTGACCAGGTTCTACAGTATTGATGGTTCAATATTTGTTTTTGTCATAAAATCACTTAAAACATTGAATGGACTGTTTTAATTTCAAAGCAGGGTTAATCTATTACACTAATTCATCAGGTAATTGTTTAACACAGATCCCCTGTATAGAGCCTTGTCAGCCTGAAAATCTGTGTAGTCTGAGCAAGCTCTAAACAGCTAGCTTCCCTTCAGTAACTAATAAACTGTGCCAAATTCAAAGCAGCTGGTGGTGGTCATCTAAATCATTTTTTGAAATAAAAATAATCATTCTGAAAAAACTGTGTGAGTAAATAATCTTAACTTTTGAACACAAGAGATTAGCCAAGATCTACATCAAATGGTACAGAAACCTCTAAAAACTTTTTCCAACCCTGTCATATCAAAAAACCTTCAGTCAAGTCACTATAAAATAACAAATTTACAGTATACCTGTAATAATGCAGACTATATTTGGTAAATCTGCAGATTTTGTTGATACTTGCTTCTCATATGCTGAAAATCAAAAATATCTGACTTTTATAAGCTGACGTCACATAGAAATATCTATTATAGCTGATCTATACATGTATTACTATAATTCATGGTAACAGTTTATTTAAAAACAATAGCTGTCGGTAGGACAGCAACGCTTGACTTTTCTTAGTGCTTGATAGTAAAAAAAGCCTTGATTAAAAGGTAAAATTTTCTGTAAAGAAAAAGGCAAAATTTTTCTTTAAATCCATATTACAGTTATAGGCATTGGAGAGAGTCCTATTATGCTCTCAAAGAAGAGTATAAAATTTCAACATGTTTCAAAGCCTTATGTCAATGAACTATGAAAATATTTGAGGTATTACAAAAACTTTAACGTAAATTCTAAGTCAAAAAATTCATTTTACCTTCCAGTGCAGCTAATAAAACCCCAAAATCTTCATCCTCTGAAATAAATACAAAAATATTATTCACAGTTTAATAACATGTAGATCAAAAATATAAATATAAACTTTGTTACAAGTCATATGTAACAATCTTTTTCTAAAAGAAATTATTCACCATATTAAGTACACACATGCACCTATAAAGAGTCATACTTTTTTCATAAATGGGAACTCTGCACTTGTATCACAAAAAATAATATCTGATTTAAAACCCCACAAAAAATAATTTAACATGACATTGGTATTTTTTTCATCATATTTACTGGATTTTCAAATATTTCCTTTTGCTATTTTCTTTCTAGGTCACAAAAAATTAAACTGACCTGTCCAACTTGTGCTACTGATGACCATTGCTGGACGACTCTGTAAATAATATGCATCTCCGTTGCCATTGGTTACTGTGAAAGCTGTCTCATCTGAACTCACTGTGCCACTCCTGAAATACATGTTTAAACAGTATGATTTATAACTCTATATTATTATTATTAAAGGGACTCCACTGAGTTTTTTTTTGACATGACAGAACTTGAAATAATTTTCTTAGAATTTTGTACTATTTGATGTAGGTCTTAACCAGTAACTTGTGTGAAATTTTCAGATCAGCTGGTCCCTAACCTTGTTTTTCCAGAATCAAAATTACCCAAAATGAAAATTGTGGCAATGCTTTTCACTAAAATCGGCTAAGAATCACACAAAAATTTGATATTCAATTTAATTCTGAGTCTATTTCATTATTAATGAAACTTATTAAATTTAAGTGCTTTAATAAGTCTTTATCTATGTAAGTATTTCAAGTTTATGTTTTTATGCTTTTTAACCTGAGAGGAGCGAATTTTATCTTTATGAATAGTTAGCATATCTACATAAGTTTAGTGCTTGCAATAAAGCAAGGAAGGCTCAGAAAGTTTTCATTCATATGTAAAGCTGGAATGTCAACAAATGACCTTAACCATGTCAAGGCAACCTAAAACCTCACAGAAATTTTTTTCCCTTAAAAAACAGTAATAATGACAGGATAAATAACAAAATTAAAGAGAAACAACAAATATCATTAAAATTTAATGATTTTCTTAAATCTCATAATTACATCTCACTTGTACTGTATTCAAAGGGACTTTACTACAACAAAATATGTCACTTGCTTAGAAGGTATTATCTCCCTTTAACCTTTATTTCATGCAGTAATGCTCTTGGTCATTAAGACAAAACAATTTTTCTCTGCAATCTTAGTAAAAATTTCTTTTTCCAATCTGTAAAATCATGTATGTTTGTTTGTTTTGTTCAGTGTAACATGGAACAACAGTATCACTGACATATGGCGACTTTCCAACTTTAATGGTGGAGGAAGAATTCAGGTGCCTTTCTATACATTATTTCAGGCAACATTATTTCAGCAGCTGAGTAGAACGACTGATGTTCCATTAGCTAGCTGGATAGCTTCCCTAACAGGATTCAAACCCACAGCAGTCAGGGTACAGTGGTTTGAAGTCAACCACCTTAACCACTTCGTCAATGGACGCCCAAAATCATGTAGGTTCTAACAAAAAAACTTCTACTTTTATAACTTAAATTTTTGACGCTATATTAAGAATTATAACTTTTGTTAACACAATCTTGTTCTCTTCTTTTCTTATGTGCGTTATCAATGAATCTTTCTTTCCTTTTTGTCATTAAAGTTAAACCTTACCACACCAAATATTTTGAATGGCCTTGTCCATCATTCAATCCTGGCTAAACCATTCATCATTCAAAATTCTGTTTTGTTGTTGGCAAGTAGACTTCACAAAATAGTGATATAACACAAACATCTAAGTGACCTTTATACTCTACAAGCTCCTAAAATCCCAAACTTCGTAACACTGGCTAGACATGTTACTGAGCATGCCCAATATTATGTATTTATAAAATAGCTATCAGCTGATATTACTACACTAGTCCGACCATAATAAGATGGCATAGATGTGCTAGCTGATTTTGGCCTGCATTGGTCCTTTCAGTTTTCCACCAGTAGGCTAAGAATTTAGATAATAAATTGAAGTAACTTACTTTGGTCTAAACACATCATATTCTTCGGCTAATCTAGTGAACAGTTTATGGCGATCGTTCAATGCTGTCTCCTTGAAAATATGAGCTGGTCTGTCATACATAACTGTAGCTCTGTAAACATATACCACAAAATATCATTTAACATCTTAGAAATTAATTAAGATTTTTCTCTTAAAAAAAAGGCAGACAAATGTTTTATAATAAAGATATAGTACTATATTTGATAATATTTATAATTGCTACACAGTCTCTTTGCAAATATTAAATAAACATGTTTTGACTTCACACAAAGTAAATATGTTGTCTTTAAAATTCTACACACTATATGAATATAATTATAGTGTCATTAAAAAAACTGGCTTTTTTTCCCCAGAAAAGACCAATTTTACTTGACCTGTAATAGGGAACCCAGCGTCTGATACATATCATTCTTTCATTCAAGTTGAACTTATTCCGTAAGAATTTCATAGATATCAAAAAATTTCTGTGCTAAAAGTATTTTACAAAAGGATGAGCGTAGCATATCAGTTTTAAATGAGATTTTGAGCATGTTAGATGCTGACCATGAGAAGAAAGAAGGGTTAAATGCAAAATAATTGTCATAGTCATAAGTTTAGAAGCATATATAAACACAAACGAAGTGTAACTTTGTCTTCCATACAAAATACTTTATCATTAAAGCTATACTAATACATTTTAAAATGGCCAATTAGCAAAAAAAAGGTTCAATTACATGACCAGGTGCATAACAATTTTTTGCCTTATAAATAACCATTACAATTAATATAATTATTTCCATAGTCAACTCATAGCTTTTTACTTCCTTTAAGGAAATATAATTCACTGGCAATACATTAAAAAATCATATACTGGTAAAAGGAAATAAAAAAGTGTCTCACAAAAGAGAAAGAGGAAATATTCTCCTGTCCTTTTGAACTTTGAAAATCGAAGTACGCATATGATATATTGAAAAGGTGTATACGCAAAGAAAGGAAACAGGAACTAGGTGATTTCAGCCTAGAAATGCTGGGTTCATGTCACACTTAAATGAGATCTTCCCACATTTTCAACACTATAGATGACTATTTCCTTTACACCATGCTTCACATTTCATTACAATTAAGATCATAAGTAAGTCATGCTTTTTCTCTCTAATTGCAAATTGCGTCTTTTTCCCAATCTTGCTCTATTTTGCAATGTTTCCTACCCCCACCCAACTCTTGAAGTCATTTCATAAATTATTACGAAAAGGGACCTAGTGTTGAAGGTGTCTGCCCCTCAAACAGATACAGGGTTTGAGCCCTACCTAAGGCATGACTATGTTTCCTCTTATAATATCAGCACTTATTAGACCAGAATGAGTTATACTCTTATATATTAAAGTTTTCTTCACAATGAAACTAAAACAAATGTCTTGTGACATTCCAATGTCTTGTCCGTCGTCTGCAAAATTACAACAGGACAAAGGCAAAGCATTATGCCTCCCAAAGAAGGGGCATAAAATGCAAAAATAGCATTATCCAGTGATCTGAATTGTATAATACAAAATAAAACGTCTCTGGAAAAATATTCAACTACTTTTTAAGTTTTCAAAGATTGTTTAATTTATGGATATACGATCAGTTAAATTGGCAGTACCATTAGTTTGATTGGCAATTTTTATACCATCAGTTTGATTGGCAATTTTTATACCATCAGTTTGATTGGCATGATACCATCAGTTTGATTGGCAATTTCTATACAATCAAGTTGATTGGCAATTAATATACCATAAGTTTAATTCATTTTTGTCCTTTGGTGTGAATATTCCACAGTCAAATTAAGCTTGTATCATAGCTTGGGGACTTTTCTGTTGAAAATGTGTCAGTGTTAAATCGTACACACATACATGCATAGTGCATCAACTGGAGTGCAAGTATCTTAAGTTACCTGCACTCCACAGCATGCTCATTGATTGGCTCATTCTTTCTTGGGTTTACTTATTGTGACGACAGAGAAAGGGATAACAATAGAAAAGTCATATTCAGATGCTCATTTATTTAGTTATTTTTTTCTGGGGTTTCATATGGTGATGACAGGGAATGTGTTTTTATTTTTGCCTATGATAAACAAGAGGGCCATGATGGCCCTGAGGTCGCTCACCTGTATATAGCCCCCCCCCCCCCGGCCCAATTTTTACCCAAGGGCTTTTATTTGTTTTATTTGAACAGACTTGGTAGACACCCATAAGAAGATGTTTCATGCAAAACATCTAAGTTCTAGCTCATTGGGTTTTTTTAAAAGAAGATTTTTTAAGTTTTTACTATACACATAGAGTAAAAAAACAATGACACCCCTCGGGCAGGGCCAGTTTTGACCCTGGGCTTTTATTTGAACAAACTTTGTAGATATTTACTTAAAGATGTTTCATGCTTAATATCTAAACTCTAGTTATTTGGGTTTTTTCAAAGAAGATTTTTAAGTTTTTGCTATGTATATAAGGAAAATCAATGACCCCCGGGGCGGGGCCAGTTTTGACCCCAGGGCTTTTATTTGAACATACTTGGTAGACACCCATTAGAACATGTCTCATGCTAAATATCTTAGCTCTAGCTCTTTGGGTTCTTTAAAAGAAGATTTTATAAGTTTTTACTATATGCATATAAGGAAAATCAATGACCCCTGGGGAGGGGCCAATTTGGACCCCAGGGGTTTTTTTGAACAAACTTGGTAGACATTCACTAGAAGATGTTTCATGCCAAATATATAAGCTTTAGCTCTTACAGTTCTTTAAAAGAAGATTTTTTAAGTTTTTACTATATGCATATAGGGAAAATCAATGACCCCCTGGGGCGGGGCCAATTTTAACCCCAGGGCTTTTATTTGAACAAACTTGGTAGACATTTACTAGAAGATGTTTTATGCCAAATATCTAAGCTCTAGCTCTTACGGTTCTTTAAAAGAAGATTTTTTAAGTTTAAACTATATGCATATAGGGAAAATCAATTACCCCCCAGGGCGGGGCCAATTTTGACCCCAGGGCTTTTATTTGAACAAACTTGGTAGACATTCACTAGAAGATGTTTCATGCCAAATATCTAAGCTCTAGCTCTTTGGGTTCTTTAAAAGAAGATTTTTTAAGTTTTTACTTTATGCATATAGGGAAAATCAATGACCCCCTGGGGCGGGGCCAATTTTGACCCAGGGCTTTTATTTGAACAAACTTGGTAGACATTCACTAGAAGATGTTTCATGCCAAATATCTAAGCTCTAGCTCTTACAGTTCTTTAAAGGAAGATTTTTTAAGTGTTTACTATATGCATATAGGGAAAATCAATGACCCCCGGGGCGGGGCCAATTTTGACCCCAGGGCTTTTATTTGAACAAACTTGGTAGACACTCACTAGAAGATGTTCCATGCCAAAAATCTTAGCTCTAGCTCTTACAGTTCTTTAAAAGAAGATCTTTTAAGTTTTTACTATATGCATATAGGGAAAATCAATGACCCCCCCGGGGCGGGGCCAATTTTGACCCCAGGGCTTTTATTTGAACAAACTTGGTAGACACTCATTAGAAGATGTTTCATGCCAAATATCTAAGCTCTAGCTCTTAGGGTTGTTTAAAAGAAGATATTTAAAGATTTTTCTTTCGGTTGCCATGGCAACCAGAGTTCTGCATGGAATTAAATTCTTTGAACAATTTTTAAAGGTGACCACCAAAGGAACATTCCTGTGAAGTTTGGATGAAATTGGCTCAGTGGTTTATGAGGAGATGTCATTTAAAGCAAAAGTTTACGGACGGACGACGGACGACGGACGGACGACGGACGGACGGACGGACGGACGCCGGACGAAAAGCGATCACAAAAGCTCACCCTGTCACTTTGTGACAGGTGAGCTAAAAAGAGAAAGAACATCAAAACACTTGGCAATCTGATTTATACTCAGGGCCTAGACCCCCTTGTTCAAATGAGACAGCCTTGTGTTACGATGCTCTTTCTATTACTTAATTCATACCTGAAATTATACTTTAAAAATTTCCAAGCTGACCAATAAATAAAACAAGGGTTTGTACCTTAAATACTGATCAAGACCGTTTTGTGACCTCACTAGGTATATCAAGATGTTGTATCATAGTTTGGGGACCTTTCTGTTGAAAATGTGACAGAGTTAAATCGTATATATATATACATGCACAGTGAGTTAACTGGAGTGCAGGTATTAGTTACCCGCACTCCAAAGCATGCCCATTGATTGGTTCATTTTGTCCGGGTTTACATATTGTGAGGACAGAGAAAGGGATAGCAATGGAAATATCATATTCAGATGCTCGTTCATTGGTTAATTTTTTGTGGGGTGTCATATTGTGGTATCAGGGAATGTGTTTTTATGTTTGACTATGATACAAAAGAGAAAGAACATCAAAACAATCAACATTCTGATTTATACTCGCGGCTACCCCCCCCCCCCACCCCCTCATACAAATCAGATAGCCTCGTGTTTCGATGCTCTTTCTATTAAATGAACACAATTAAGAATTTTATTATCTACTGGAATCTATTCTCCTAAATTATATACATCTACTAATAGGTGTCAGTTTACAAAGTTAACAAACAACAAGAATCTTTCTGTAATTTAATTCACGTTTTCCACCATGTTTTTTAAGTGAGGCCTTTAAATTGTGCCGTTTAATGAACATCGAAATGTCACGAATACTTACATCAGTATAATTATGTCTGAAATCATCACACTTTCACTATTTTAAGATTATCTTTATACCTGTTGCCATGGATATGTAATAATATGTATCACGTAATACCGTATTCCAACATGTTATGGTGCTAATCATGATAACACCTTTACATCTGAAATGATATGTCTATTCTATATACAGATATTTTTCAACGAAACCATTCACGAAACCATTCACGCCTGAAGGTACTGGGTTTTAACCTTTTAACAAGGAGACAAAATGTTAGATGCAAGTATGCAATTTGTTACCATGTGGGCTTAAGGATTTCCTTTGCACAGATGTGACAAAGTGTGAAAGAAACACCACACTTTCGACTCCTTCACTTAAACAAAAAAGCGTAAAATATCATCTAAATATGATTATAAATATTTATTTCAATTATTCCATTTTCACGGCTATTAGACTTCATATTTTTACAACAAACAATTCTCATGAGCTACATGTATAGGATGACTGCATTCTAAAATAACTAATATTGTTTCCACTGGGTTCTGTATAACACTGAATAAATTATTACATATATAGAGGATATTGAATGAGTGTATAGGTTCAATACTGAATTTATTGAACAAGTTGAATAAAATTATAATATGAGAGCCTGAGGCAAGCAAAATAATTTTTTATTTAACAAGTTCAAAAAATTTAGCAATGAACTTACACAAATATAATATTCTATTTATCACAAAACAAAGCCTGTTTAAAGCGCAAAAGAATAATTTCTCAATAACACCTGTATAGTGTAATGCTAGCATTTAGCATGTCTTTACATTGTGTTTGTATAACGCAAATGACATCACATCAAAATATATGCATGGCTGTTCTTGTTAAAAAAATTTAACTTACACTCACACAATATCTTCTATATAATTCTGTTAATCTAATGTTAAGTAACAACTTGTTCTTTACATTCAAACTTGGCAAATGTTAAAGCCATATGGACAACGAAAATAGCTGAATACCCCCAAATGACTGTTAAATGCGGTCAAACATGACGACTCATCAGGTGATTTCTTGGCCAATAAGTTAAGTCCGATTTAGTGATATACTTTGCAATCTTAGCAATTACCCCCAATTTTTCCATTCCTATACGTTCCTGTTCCACTTTGAGTATCTACATCATATTTCTCTCAAAATTAATTTGACACTTCAGTTAATGCAAGAGTAACTATAGAATTCAAGGACAGATTATGGCCGAGATATGATGCCACATTGTGATCGATTTCATAAAAGACTAAAATTTCATTGACTTTAACATTGTAAAAAACATCATCATCATGTGTTTTTAGTATCTGAAAGACTTCATGTTACAAACACTTTAACCTTTCAAATTTTTTTATTCTTTTTAATTGAAAATGTAATTATTAGACTGCAAAACTTCAGAAATTTCAAAAATGAATACAAACATAGTTACTTTAGTTTTTCCCTATGCTAATCTTTGAGTAAAATAATTTTATCACAGAAATTTAATGAAATCTATGAAATTCTTACTTAAAGTGACATTATGCCCATCCAAGGGTGTATAGTGAGTGAACGGGCGAAAGTCAAAATATGTTTTCCTTTTGCCATAATTTCTTTTAATTTAATAATTAAGTTCGCGTAAACAATGAATAACTCACAGATTCAAACAAAATTTCTGTAAATATCCATAAGAATTTACCTATAACGCTTACTTTATAGAAAGAGTGGGGCAGTCTTTTTAATTTTTAGACAGATTTATATTTTTTTCCTAAACATTTTCCAATATCAACTGTTGGTCATTTACCATTTTGACAGTCAATCTTTTCAAATATAAAGTTAATTTAGCTCAACTTGACCATGAAAATATTAGCATAATGCCACTTTAATATGTCTAATTTGAATAAAACAATGTACAAACTATGTATGGGAAACTGCATTCCCTATTACAGATTAAGTTAAGTTGGTCCATTCTTAAAAAAAAACAAGAACGTGTTTGTTTAACACAAATGCCCCCGTCTCAGATTCTTGTCAGTAGCAATATATTTCAAAAAATGTTAACCCATTCACTCAGTTATGGACAGAAAAATTGCCAAAAAATTGTAAACACAAGTTATATAGCTTGACAAAGTCATGGCATTTTGTAATTGTGAAAAATATAAGTTGCTAAGTCATTGCTCTCTGACTTGTGAAGTTGAAAAATATTCAACTTGGC
>NW_026854976.1:0-109809 GCF_026571515.1 Ruditapes philippinarum
TGATGCGAATAGCAACGCAAGTGTTGTGGTTCAGACCGAAAAAAAAACAACAACAAGTTTAACAGAAAGCTGTGTAGCCTAAAACAATTATCTGTACCTATCATTGTTTTACATTGTAAAGTTTACATTTTGGACTATCTAGATAAAGGCAATTTCAATTTGTCATGGTGTTTCGTGAATTTTTTATGAATTATTGTAAATAAAGAATTTGCTTCTTTTGTAATCATTTAGAAAGGAATTACATCTGGGAAGAAATCTGCCTTGTTAATTAAAGGTACTCCACTGAGGTTTTTTTTTGCATGTTGGGACTGGGAAAGAAATTTTCCTGCATTAATGCTCCATTTGCTGAAGGTCAAGACAAATTTTCAGATCATTTGCTCATTCCATTTTTACACAACAATAATGATAATTGTAAAAATTGACCCAAAAATTGTAAGCATTGCAATTATTTTTTTACTCAAATCAGAGTTGCTAAGCACAAAAGTATGATTTTCAAATATTTTTGAGTTTATCACTCATTTATCTTTTTGCAAATCTTTCTGTTTTAAGTGCCCCAATGTTTTTATGTAAGCAATTCAAATTTTATGTTGTTCGGCTTGGGCCTCAGTGGAGTTCCAATGGTTTACCGGAATGTATATATATTTAGCACTTCCCTGATATATTTCCTCTTTTGTCTCTAATTAACTTTCTTCAGCACTTAATCATATTTTCCCTACTTATTTATATGGAAAGAACCTTTTTGTACAGACAGAATAGAAAACCTGGCTTAGGAAAACCTATGTAAGCACAAATTGCTTTGTAGGTAATCAAATAAACTGTGTAATTTAGAAATTTGTATCTGAAATAAATGGTATTTTAAATATTTCAGGGGCAATTGACCTTGGCAAGTTTGTTGTTATATTCTCCAGCAGATAAATCGGAGTAATGTGTATGACCTTATTGGAGTGTCCAACCATTATGGTGGTCTAGGAGGTGGCCATTGTAAGTAACTCTTCCATCTTTACCCCCACATTTTTTTACTATGGACTTGCCTTGTATTGAATTTTTTAGGTTGCCATTGTTTGATTTTTCAGGGGTGTGAATATGTTCATTAAGTAACTATCTGTAATATCACATTGCTTACAAGTTAAATATAGGTCAGGAAATTAGAGAATAGTGTTGCTCAGTTTGTAGAGGTATAAACCTGTTGACTTAATACTTACAGTTTTAGGTATGATAAGGGTCAAAGTCAGCGTGATATAATTGTTACAGGGCTAGTTACTGATCTATTATGGGATATATAGTTTGAAAACCTTTGGTCTCGATCCATATAGTTTTTCAACAGAACTTTATATCCTATATCAGGTCAGTTACTTACCCTGTAACAGTTGCATCATGCTGACTAACTTCCTTATCATAATTTGTCCGGGACAAACTATGAAAAAGTTGTTGAATTGACAATTATTTTGACCATTTTGAATGTTTACCTTACCAAATATATTGGTATCTGCTACATACTAGATCACTATGTGACATTAAAACATCAAATTAGAAAAGGTTATTATGTAGCTGAAGTGATATAGTTAAATATTGTGTACGTGATAATGCCTATGCTGAAAAGAACAAAATTCAAATCAATAAATTAATATATTCTGTATACTGACATTTCGTTCCAGATACTGCATACTGTAAGAATGCTGTAGAAAATGCCTGGTACTATTTTGATGATTCAAGTGTGTCCGAGTCTTCTGAGGAAGCCACTGTGGTAAGTTATATTATAAACACAAGATATCTGAAGTATTCTTCCTCCTCGGTCCAGACGTCCGTTGCATTTTCCTTGTCCGGAGCATAACTTGAAGACTAATGGTTGGAATTCAATATAACTACATACAATGGTCAAGCACATTGAGAGGAAATGCAGTGCACAAGAACCATAACTCTATCTTGACTAATTACAGAGTTATTGCCCTTTGTTACTTTTCCTTGTCCGGGGCATAACTTGAAAACTACTGGTTGGAATTAGAAACAACTTCATACAATTGTCAAACACAATAAGGGGAAATGCAGTGCACTAGAACCATAACTCTATCTAAAGTAATTACAGAGTTATTGCCCTTTGTTACTTTTCCATTGCTTTCTTTTGTCCGGACCATAACTTGGAGACTATTTGTTGAAATTCATTATAACTTCATACAATGGCCAAGCACATTGAGAGGAAGTGCATTGTTCAAGAACCATAACTCCATCTTGACTTATTACAGAGTTACTGCCCTTTGTTACTTTTCCTTGTCCAGAGCATGACATGAAAACTACTGGTTGGAATTCATAACAAACTTGCCCTTTGTTACTTTTCCATTGCTTTCTTTTGTCCGGTCCATAACTTGAAGACTATTTGTTGGAATTCATTATAACTTCATACAATGGTCAAGCACAATAAGGGAAGTGCAGTGCACAAGAACCATAACTCCATCTTGACTAATTACAGAGTTATTGCCCTTTGTTACTTTTCCATTGCTTTTTTTGTCCGGAGCATAACTTGAAGTCTAATGGTTGGAATTCAATATAACTTCATACAATGGTCAAGTACATTGAGAGGAAGTGCAGTGCACAAGAACCATAACTCCGTCTTGACTAATTACAGAGTTATTGCCCTTTGTAACTACTGTTTGGAATTCAATACAACTTCATACAGTTGTCAAGGACATTAAAAGGAAGTGCTGTGCACAAGAGCCATAACTCCATTTTGACAAAATACAGAGTTACTGCCCTTTGATACTTTTCCTTGTCTGGAGCGTAACTTAAAACGTACTGTTTGGAATTCAAAACAACTTCATACAATGGTGAAGCACAATAAGAGGAAGTGCAGTGCACAAGAACTATAACTCCATCTTCAGTATTTATAGAGTTATTGCCCTTTGTTCCTTTTCCTTGTCTTTCTGGATTTATTACAGAGTAATTCAATAAAACTTCATCAATGGCCAACCACATTGAAAGGAAATGCAACATACAAGAACCACAACTATCTTTAATTGCCACAACCATAACTCTATATTTCAATTCTTTTACAAGGTATCTGTTACTAGTAACATCCTCATTTCCGAAGCAGTCTTGTGGGGGTATTAATCACATTTAGTGATAGTTCTAGTTTTCATAGTACTTGTAATATTGATGTTTATTATTGGTTAACTTATGGTTCTACTCAGTTGCCTGTTTGTGCCTGATATGTTGCACAGCAGAGCACCTGAGGTCTTCCTCCACCAGTAAAGCTGGAATGTCCCTTTATTACCTATTCTGTGTTATTGTGACGTAAAACCCAATCAATCAAACAAACAATAGCATTGGTTGTCTGCGAATGAGATCAAGTTATGTTGGAGCGAACATTTAGTAATAGTGCATAAGAATCAATACTTAGACTAACAAGAAATAAGAATTGATACACATATTTTGTTATTTAGTCCAGACGTTTTAGACTCTGATCTATAACTTTTAGCAGAAGTTGTGATTTAAAGCACTTGTATTACATGTCACGATTAAGATTCATGATTTCATGTAACGGAAAAATGATATCGATTATTATTCATCATTTATCATGCAGTGATATTGTTCATCATTAATCAATTTATTTTATTTCTCTAGTCAAAGGCTGCATATGTACTGGTATATCAGAAACGTGGCACTTGGAAGAACATCAAGAACACCACAGCAGCTTCCTCAACCACAACATCTGAGGACATTGAAATCAACGGCTTAGACTCGGAAAAAGGAGATGGCGAGGCAAACAAAATGGAAGTGAATTGATACGGAATTTATTAGGAGTGCAAATTTACATTTATTATTTATTTTGTATTTATCGGTCTTGTGATAGGGACCCTTGGATTTTATATTTTGATGTGTACACATTAGCAGATGTTATATTATTTGATAAATCCAAGATTATACATTTGTTTTGCTAACCGTATTAAGACAGAAACTGTGTTTTGTTATAGCCATATCCTTAAAACCAGGCTCTTTTTTTTTTAAGAAAAGAAAAATTTGTTTTTGTTTATAAGTGATTGAATAGAGAATTTGAAAAAAACTGTCAAGCATAGTGTATGTTTGGTTAATTAACTTGATTTCTTCTCAGTGACTCTGGTTTTACTTTACTGAATGCTTTGATAATAATTGGACATGTAGTGTATCATTACAATGTACTCGCATAAGATACTTGCTTTCCAAATATTTGTCAGACAGAGGAATGATTACCTGCTTTCTTCATTCAAAAATCATATTTGTTAATTTATTATAATAACACAAGTATTAATCTACCAGTTTTATGTATAAAATTATGGTATTTGAAAGAAATAGCATTTTTTCTATTACACTGTATTATTTTCTATTACCGTAAATTTTGAATTTTTAAGGGAACTCCCATCATTATAGCATACATTTTAATGCAAAACAGAGATATTTTCTGTAACAGTTAAGAGTAGTTACACTTCTGGATTAGATCTGAGTAATACATATAGTTGAGGACAGATTTGTCCTGTATATATTGTTTAAGAGAAATGATTTGTATTGATTTAAAATTTAGAAATCCAGTATACATCATGTGCTATTGTTCTGATTTGTATGAAGGAGAACTCGTATAAAAACATATTACTACTGTACTTTAATTTTATTATATTACTTCATCACATTTTGCTTTAACTGAAAATTAAAAAGTACACACAAAAAACAATCAAAAATATAGTTTGGTGCTGTAACAGTGTTGGGTACACAAATGGTTCGGGATGTTGAAGCTATAAACTGTGTCTGTGGTCAAATGGTTGAGGTGGTTGACTTCAAACCACTTAATCCTTACCACCATGGTGTTGAATCCCATTAGGGACTTTGGATTCTTTCATGTGAGCAAGTTATCCAGCTAGCTGATGGAACTTGGTTGTTAAATAAATAAATTATGGGGTTTTTTTATCAAGAAGACAATATTTCTATATATAGTTGGGGAGGGAAATATCAAACAGTTGTGTGTACTAAACAAGTCATTTTTATATCATTTTATACTGGAGTATGATATATTTATTAGTCAAGCTTTGGGAGTAGAACTACTTTATTGCTATATTTATCTTATCATATCTGGATATCTTATACATGAATATAAGGTATTATAGCATCTTGACAAACAACTGGTGTATATGAAATGATTGTGACCATTAACAGAAGAGAATAAAACTGACATGTGTTAACTATGTGGTAATAAGGCAATGCTACTTTTTCTCTATTGGCAATATTGCCTTAACATATTGAGATTTTGGAAATCCCACAATAGGAAATTAAGTATTTCTTCAATGTTGTTTTCTTAAGTACATGTATTATTAAATACAAAAGCATAAATCATCGAGGTTATACAAACTTTACAGGTACACTTTACAGAAATACAGTAAATATGTTCTGGGCGGATGAAAAAATCATATATGACAGTTTATAAAGTTTCTATAGAACTGTTTGTCTTTGTTTATTCTTTCAGAGTAATGATATTCTTTGATTTAGTAAAAAAACAAACACACAGCTAAAAACGTTGTAGTACTATTAGCTGAGGGAAATAGATAGTTTTTAGTCTTTATTATTTTCTGGTACAGTTTCATGTAGATCTCTGCTCCGGAAACTAGCTGAAAACTTTCCGTTATAGACTGGCTTTGATTGTGAAACTTTATTGAAAGTTTCTATTCCAGTGAATTGAACTTATTTCTATGAAATAAAGTGATTGAAGAACAAAGCATTGATTGCTTGTCATGTGTTTAGTCAGACACTTAAATTGTTTGTTTTGAAAATTGTGCATGAATGTTTTGATTTTTTGTGTGGAATGCATGTGTTTCAGTTGATAGTTTATGTGGAAAAAATGTACAGTGGTTTATAAAGTAAAGAACTTGTAAAGAAAAGTGAAATAATATTTAATGGGGGGCAATGTGTATTTATGATTCAAGACTTTAATTTCATTTTAAAGATGTTTAAATCTATATAAAAGTAAGTACCATCTATTTTCTAGTGTATAGAAATGTAGTTTGGTTAAGCCAACAAAAATATTTTTTATAATGCAATATTGAGAGAGTAAACTAATGAAAAAACAATAAAAGCTCGGCACCGATGTTATGTAATTGTTGGTGAGAGTTTAAATTTATTAAGGAAGTCTTAATTTATAATTGATACTTTTGTTAAGAGGTTGTGGCTTAACAGGGGGACCACTCTACAAGGGTTACTCTGTAGTCCCTCGTGAGTTTTCTACAACTATGACAAATTCTATAAAACTCATTTAGAATATTATTTACTGATGTTATTTATTGTAGGACATTAAAGTGCTATATAAAATTTTGTTGGAGAAGAAGTTGTGTTATGAATGAGTGTTTGTCCTCACTGAGTGAGAAAGTTTACGGTATGTAATATTTCATGCACATTCTCTTGTATTTTACACTTTGTGCTATAATAATGATTGACATGGATTATTTCATACGTTCTCTGTTAACTTTATGTTACTACCAAATAAAAATATTATTCTTATTATTATTGTTATTTATTTTTAAAGAGTTGGTACTTAAAAAAAGTTACATATAAGAAGTTATCATATATCCGGGCCGTTTTTGTGACTCCGTAAATAATGGTATTGCACGGCCGTGCATATATTTTGACGTGACATCATTTGTGTTAAAAAAAACATAGCATTAAGATGCACAAATTGTTAGCGTTACACTAAGAATCAAAAGAAAAATGGTTCTTTTTCACTTCAAACGGTATTTATTGTTGGTATATGATGAACAGGATATTAAATTCATGTAAGTTCATCACTGAATGTATTGAACTCATTGAATAAAATAATACCATGCTCACCAGAGGCTCGCATAATATAATTTTATTCAACTTGTTCTATAAATTCAGTTTTTAACTTACACTCATTCAATATCCTCTATATGCATTATAAAAGGAAAAGTGCTGGAACAAAATAATCAGATAAATGAAACAACTGAAATTGAGTGTTGTTTTCAATTTATGGGCACATAAAAGGCACATTATGCCTCAGATACGGATATTTGAGCCACGTCATGACAAAACCAACATAGTGCGTTTGCGACCAGCATAGAATCAGACAAGCCTGCGCAGTCTGATCAGGATCCATGCTGTTCGCTATCAGTTTTTCTACTTGTAATAGACTTGGTAAGCGAACAGCATGGATCCTGATCAGACTGTGCGGATAAGCAGGCTGGTCTGGATCCATGCTGGTCGCAAACGCACTCTGTTGGTTTTGTCGTGACGCGGCTCATTTTTTCTTTCTTTATAAAAAGGACACACGAGTTATTCAGCACTTAAATATTGGTTTTAATGCATGTTATACGCTTATCACCCAAAAAAAAGAGCCATAAATGTGAAATTATTTGTCACAAAATATCAAGTTGTAAACAAAGTAGTATTTCAACTTCCATACTAAATACTAAACCACTATAATTGTACAGATTGTTAAAAAGCTAAATAAGCAAAAATGATACAAATTATTTTGTTTTGAAACTATAACAGAACACAAAAATTAAAAACCTTTTGAAAAAAAAACAATAAATAAAAGCATTTCTAGGGATAATGGGCCTTTAACCATCAGGGATAAAAACTTTTCTTTAGAAATGCAATAATATGTTTTATACAATTTTAATAATGAATTCAGGGCATGCTTGATGAATAGCCACTGAAAAAAAAAACTGGTGTTGAATACAAAATAATTTGTCATTAAAGTAGTAAAGTGATATTCCTACTTGCATACAAAATTATAACTGTACTAAAATCCAGAATGCAGAATAAGGAAAAGATGGTTAAGATAAGTTTGAATTTTAGAAATGGGAATAATATTATTTTGGGGGCTTAATATTAATAAATGGGTCTTGTAGAAAATAGAAGATTTTAGTATTTTCAGCCTAGTTTATCAGTTTTCCAGTCTGATAAGTGAAATCCTATATTTGCTTCATATTGTGTAGCACAGCAATAAATGAGATTTCCAATATTTTACCTTCATGAGATTATGTTTATTGATGTATATTGTGTAGAACATTATTGTTCACTGGTGTTTAGTCTGTTGATAGAAATAATTGCCTTAAAATATGAAAAGAAAGTTCTTATCTAAATTGATATAATTGTTATGAAAGGAAATGTGATTACATTATATGGTTGATTGAAAGTAGTTCTAATGTGGCCTATTGAAAGTAGTTTTAATCTAGCCAATCGAAAGTAGTTCTAATGTGGCCTACTAATAGTAGTTTTACTCTGGCCTATTGAAAGTAGTTTAATGTGGCCTACTGATAGTGGTTTTACTCTGGCCTACTGAAAGTAGTTCTAATGTGGCCTACTGATAGTAGTTTTACTCTGGCCTACTGAAAGTAGTTCTAATGTGGCCTACTAATAGTAGTTTTAATCTGGCCTATTGAAAGTAGTTCTAATATGGCCTATTGATAGTAGTTTTACTCTGGCCTATTGAAAATAGTTCTAATATGGCCTATTGATAGTAGTTTTACTCTGGCCTATTGAAAGTAGTTCTAATATGGCCTATTGATAGTAGTTTTACTCTGGCCTATTGAAAATAGTTCTTATGTGGCCTACTAATAGTAGTTTTAATCTGGCCTATTGAAAATAGTTCTAATATGGCCTATTGATAGTAGTTTTACTCTGGCCTATTGAAAGTAGTTCTAATATGGCCTATTGATAGTAGTTTTACTCTGGCCTATTGAAAATAGTTCTTATGTGGCCTACTAATAGTAGTTTTAATCTGGCCTATTGAAAATAGTTCTAATATGGCCTATTGATTGTAGTTTTACTCTGGCCTATTGAAAATAGTTCTTATGTGGCCTATTGAAAGTAGTCCTAATCTGGTCTATTGAAAATAGTTGAAGTTTTTATGCGGCCTATTGAAAGTAGTCCTAATCTGGTCTAATGAAAAAAGTTCTTATATGGCCTATTGAAAGTAGTTCTTGTGTGGCCTAACAAAATTAGTTTTACTCTGACCATTTGCTAATTGGCCTATTGAAAGAAGTTCAAATCTGACTTAATCTTGCCTATCAAAATTATCTCTTATCTGGCCTTGAATCTGTCAATATATGATGACCAAGAGTTATTGTTTTCAATTACCTTTTTTTTTTCATCAATACTTGCTGGAAATCATTCAACACTTGATTATAGAAATTACCTGTGTTGTATAGGGATAATTTAATTCTATATTTGTCCATAGAATAATCTATCAAACAAATTGGAAAATCTTGCTTGATTGTTTTTTTTTATTAACTATACTCCTGTCCAAAGGTGGAATACATCTTTTCTTTTTTAAAAATTAACAGAAATCACATTTCCTGGGATGGTTGCCCTTGTTGGATTGTAGTTACTATTTAAGGCATTATTCCTGTAAGTCACAAGTCACCTTGAATTTTGGAAGCATTTCTTGCTCAATGATTTTAGAACTGTTTTACTGTTTGCCTTTAAAGTACAGGTTGTTGCCTATATTCAGAAGTCACATGTATACATATATTGTTTTTTGGCAATAGCAAATAAAGGGTCACAGTTACCTTGAATTTGAAAGAGCTGAATAAATCAACACCCTATGATTTTCAGCACTATAGACAAACTTGTTTCTGTTTTTGGTTTATACAGAATTCATTTTAGTTTGATTTTGTAGGAAGCTTTAATCAAGCTAGTTGACACTTTCGAATCCATTCCTCCTGGAACCAACCAGTACTGAGCAATGAGTGTAAAGTTTCTTGCTCAAGGAAACAATAGCTTGCCCCTGACAGGGTTTTAACCCATGTTGCAAGTAAGGCCCCCTCAGTTACACGTTTAAAGGGATTCGTTTCGATTTTCATTCATAAACGTTTACGATATTTTTTACCGTTTAATCGAAATGACCATATTGTCTTACAAAATATCTTAATCATTGCCTGTAATCATGAATTCTATCAGTTCTAATTAATTTATTCCAAAGTAAAAAACGGAAAATGGGTGTTTACAACCCTTCACACAGCATTACCGTGCACTAATTGCTCGTGACATAATACATTTTTTTGGAAAGTAGGTTTTCCTTTGATCTTTCAAAAGAGCGAAATGGGGATACATTGCAGAAAATATGTGCCTACTCAATTGTGATGAGCCTTAAACATTATTTATTTATACATATATTAACCCTTTCACTGCCATAAGGACGGCTTATGCAGTCCCTGTTATTTTCGGCGTATTTGCCATATGGACGGCTTTAGCCGTTTCTATAATAATAATAGTAATAATAATAAATTAATAATAATAATAATAAATATAAAGAAAATTATACCATGGACAATAATTATTATTATACTAACAGATTTGGAAACATATATAATTATTATAATACTAATAACAAATAATAATAATTGTATTACTTAATAATATAGTAATTTCTTAGAAAACCCTCTGGCAAATAGGTGATCAATAAAACAATAACCCTCTGGCAGCGAAAGGGTTAAAATAGAAAGTAAGACAGCAATTGGCAACTTGAATACATGGTGTAGTATAGTACATAGAAGTACCACCATTTAAACGGCATCGTTTCGGTTCTTAACAATCGTGTACAGAAAATTGTAAACGTGGGAGCCTTAGTTGCAAGCAATCATTCGATTACTAATCTGACATGTTAACCACTCGGCCATGCCGCCACTTTTGTTTCAACAGTATTTGCATGTAAGCTTTACCAGTATTCTAGGAATTTATTTACATCCTTAGAGTATTATTATTTTAAAGTAAAGTATTTCTAGAGACCTTTTTTTACACATACACACCTGACAATAGATAAGCAAATGCACTACAAAATGTTGCTGGATTATTTGGAGCTAAGATGGCAATAAAATTTCCAAGAAGTTGCATCCCAGGAAAATTAAATCAATTTTCAGTAGAACTAGTGAAAAAAATTATCAACAATTTTACTTTGCAAAATATTAATTTACAATAACTATGCCATAAAGTTCTTATTTACTTTTTGTGATACTAATAACTTAAAGTTGTGGTGACGATAACTTAAAGTTGTTAATTAACATTTCAGCTTCAGTAATTGTAGAATTTATTTTTGTGAAAATTTAACTCTTGTTTCATTTGTTATAAAGAAATTCTTATGGTCCATAAAACACGACTCCCTGTAAAAGAATTATTTATTAATTTAATGAGAACTTTAGTTGATTAGTATACATATATACGTATATTTATATTTATCGTACAATAAATCTTAATGGATCATCTCACTTTGGTATATAAAGTGCTTTAACTACTGAAGTGAATCCAGTTTCTACCATTTTCATCTTAAATCACCCGTCTCATACATTTTACATTCTTGTGTCAATATTTGTAACAATGTTTCAACCTTTTTGCTAATATGGCAAAATCATAAGCTTGGTACCTTCAAGTCCATAATAAATTGTCAATTTTTGTTTTTTCTTTATAGTTATTTGCATTGTTCTGAAATTAGTATGATAAGTTAAAATTTGCGTACAATTCATGTGTATTCTTTTGATTAAATATTGATAATTGCTAATGGAAAATCTAACAAAATATCCTTTTATATAAGAATATATGCTAAGGGAAAGGGGTGTGATTGTGCATGTGTTCTTGGAATTGACTATTTGTTGTTTAACTTGGATGAGCAAAAGTCAGTCAGTTAACCAGTCTGTGAGTTAACCAGTCAGTAAACCAGTTAATAAATTATTAATTGAACAGTACAGAAAGGGCAAGGATAGTTATGAAACAGCATAACAATATACTTGCAGACTGCTTTAATGTTTTCTTTGATGGTGTACTTAAAATACACCCAGGGTTTTAAACAAGGCAGTCAGTCAGTAAAATATAAAAAATACTTGTGTAGCAACTTTTGTTAGAGGTTTTGAACTAATAAGCCATGTCTAACATTAAACCATTTACATCTTTAATTTGTGGAGGGAAGGTATCTACATACTGTAAGGGTGTCATTCTGAGAAGAATTTTGTAACTTCATGAAAAGCAATTACATCAAACTGAATACATCTGAACTGGGTTATAGAAACTCAGTGGTTCTACTCGGTTTCCCAATTGTAACTGAAATAATATATAAAGGGATATCTAAAGTCTTCCTCTACTAGTACAGCTGGAAATTTGTGTTATGATTTTGTCCTAGTGTCAAGGTATAAGGTCTGATATCTTTGCAAGGTATGAGGTTCAATATCTTTGCAAGGTATGAGGTTTGATATCTTTGCAAGGTATGAGGTTCGATATCTTTGCAAGGTATGGGGTTCGATATCTTTGCAAGGTATGAGGTTTGATATCTTTGCAAGGTATGGGGTTCGATATCTTTGCAAGGTATGAGGTTCGATATCTTTGCAAGGTATGGGGTTCGATATCTTTGCAAGGTATGAGGTTCGATATCTTTGCAAGGTATGGGGTTCGATATCTTTGCAAGGTATGAGGTTCGATATCTTTGCAAGGTATGGGGTTCGATATCTTTGCAAGGTATGAGGTTCGATATCTTTGCAAGGTATGGGGTTCGATATCTTTGCAAGGTATGAGGTTCGATATCTTTGCAAGGTATGAGGTTCGATATCTTTGCAAGGTATGAGGTTCGATATCTTTGCAAGGTATGAGGTTCGATATCTTTGCAAGGTATAAGGTATGATATCTTTGCAAGGTATGGGGTTCGATATCTTTGCAAGGTATGGGGTTCGATATCTTTGCAAGGTATGAGGTTTGATATCTTTGCAAGGTATGAGGTTTGATATCTTTGCAAGGTATGAGGTTCGATATCTTTGCAAGGTATGAGGTTTGATATCTTTGCAAGGTATGAGGTTCGATATCTTTGCAATGTATGAGGTTTGTTATCTTTGCAAGGTAGGAGGTTCGATATCTTTGCAAGGTATGGGGTTTGATATCTTTTGCAAGGTATGAGGTTTGATATCTTTGCAAGGTATGAGGTTTGACATCTTTGCAAGGTATGAGGTTCGATATCTTTGCAAGGTATGAGGTTTGGACTTGTGCCAACCAGCATATCTAGACCACTAAGTTAAAGAATTGATTCACTGAATCAGTTGTATATAAACTGTTTGAGGTAAATGCACTCCCTTAGTAATGAGAATGATGAAAAAGGCATCTAGGTGTTATTTGTGTCCCCATATTGTATGTATGAACAGTTGATGTATAAAATAATTATAATAATAAAATAAATTGTTAAAACCAAAAAAAATTTAAATTTAATATCAGTTATTTAAAATGAGAAGAAATAACAGACATGTATGTTATCAGAGGAGAAAGGTTTTAAAGCCTTAAAATTGCTTAAAATAGTTTTAAGATACGAAAAAAAACTATTGCACGCACTTTATCATCTTTTTATACCACGCTGTAAGCACACGCCAATATGATAATTGCTTATTTCTTATTGACAACTTCCTATTAAATGTCATGACAGTAAAGTTTAATTTGATGATGTTAAATAGCATTATAGTTTATTATTACATTGAAATTATTTGTGCAGGTAGAGTGGTGTTAGTTTTTTTTTGTAAAGAAAAGTTCATGAATTATTGAAGCAAATTTTATCTACGCCTTAATTAAAATTATGTGCACTTTCACTTCCCTATGAGTGTCGCATCTGAATTATCTAAAGCAGTATGCATACAGAAGCACCATTATTAGGCAATGAGGTAATAATGTTAGGTTGTTTAACCTTGTTGATGTAAACATATTTATCTAAGCTTAATTGTTAAACAAATTCTTGCAACTTATATTCAACACTCTTCGAGTCTGCTTCCTGAAACCAAACAGTATTGGTGTCATATAAAACATGATCTTGACCCGATTAGGGCTCAAGCCCATGATCCCTAGGTTGAGAGGCAGACGCCTTAACCACTAGGCCACCGCTGCCCTTTAACAGTGTTCAGTACAATATGGAGATATATTTAGACGAGTACTCAGATTAAATATCCATATTGGACTAGGTGCTAGACTTTAGTTATAATCCAAAGTCTTCCTCACTAGTAGAGCTTGAAATTAGCTATGTTATCTTAACAGTGTTGATGTTAGGTCAATTCCTAAAAGGAAAAGAAAAAATCTTGTTTTATTAAAAGGTTTTAGGTACAATGTACAGTACAATCTCAATAGAGCAACCCTCTTTGTGAGACAGATTTTGGTATGTTTTTGCGAGGTGTTGCTCCAATGAGGTTAAATTTATCTTTGGTAAATATTAATACTGATGTTGTATAAAGGTGATTGCTCTGCAAAGGTTAGATTTACTGTGAAGTCTTACTTTTAGAAAAAATTAAACTGTTGTTATAAAAAGGTGATTGCGCTACAAAGAACCACTCTGTAGAAGTTGTACTGTAGTCTAATTAGTCTCATTCTTAACATGGGTGTGACAGTATTTAATACATATTTCATTTATTTTAATCACATATTTGCTCCTGACAGTTGCAAATGAAGCAGAACTGAAACAATTTAAATATTTTAGCGGTAATTGGTAACAAGTTTTACGTCAAATAAAGATTTACAAAATATTGTGATTGTCATCGTGATAACGAAATAATTTACTTTTTTTTCCTACCTCTTAAATACGTAAACTGATGTAGCATTGAAAATTAGCAATGAAACTGAAAAGTTGTGTGGTTGTTTTACTTTTTATATTTAATAATGATGAAGTATAAATTCATTTTGGATTTATACTGTGTAAAGATGCCTTGATGAAGTTGCGCTTCATGGAAAGTTAAATAAAATAAATTAAGGTAAATTTTGCAATTTATAGATAAATAGATGTAATTATTAGAATTAGTGATAATTTTGAATTTAAATGTTAAGGGCGTTTTGTGAAAACTTTAATAGTTTATTTTTCCAGAATCACAGGGCATTGTAAGTATTTTAAATTTCATTTCATTTTATCAATATTCAAAAAAGCATTTTATTTTAAGTGTTCGCAATAATAATGCTTTTTTTTTTTTAATGAAAAATAAATTTTAGATTTAATTAAAGTTAAATTGATAATAAAGCAGCCATAATTATTAGATTTGTTTTTATCTTAACAAAATAATATTTGTATTAATACTCGCTATTGAATGGGTATATTTTACTGAATTATGCAGTTTAATTTAGCTTATAGAAACACTCTTAAAGATGTTTCTTGACTCCCCATTACAGTGAGTGCACAAGGAAATAACGACTTGCCCTGGACAGGGTTTCAACCCGCGCAACCAGCAATCCTTGGGATTATTAGTCTGATGTGTTAATCACTTAGCCACACTGCCATTTACATGCATTGAAAATGTTATTGTAATTAAGTTTGTAAAAGATAAAATTGATTTTCAGGATTGTGTAAATCTAAAGATGGGGTTACTTGACACGCCCCTGTTGTATGATGCTCCGTCTTGGAACTGGAACCACTATACTGTACATGGTGTCCCACAAGAGGTACATTTATTTTATTATTAGTTGAAGTAGAATTTATTTCAGTTGGATTGTTTCATTTATTTCAGTTGAATTGTTTCTTAGTTGAAATAGAATTTATTTCAGTTGGATTGTTTCATTTATTTCAGTTGAATTGTTTCTTAGCCGAAATAGAATTTATTTCAGTTGGATTGTTTCTTAGTTGAAATAGAATTTATTTCAGTTGGATTGTTTCTTAGTTGAAATAGAATTTATTTCAGTTGGATTGTTTCTTAGTTGAAATAGAATTTATTTCATTTGGATTGTGTAGGAACCTATAAGCTTGTAGACACACTCTCAAATAACTTTGTTCCTCAGGAAACAACACCAGTGATAAACAATTAGTGTAAAGAGACTTATTTGCTCAACTAATGTATTTTACTGTTGGATGAAAAATTTGTTCCAAAAGCTGTTATAAGTTTTGTACTTTTATACTTGATAATATGACGTGTTAACATTATATAGATCTATATTTCTTTAGATGACGAGTTTCTATTTATTGTTTGATACAATTTATTTGTAAAATACACATGTCAAATTAATTCAGAAACAATTTGCAATATGACTGACGCATTTATTTTTTATAATGAAAATTTCAGTCTGAAATATTTTGTAAATATGAAACTTCATTAGAATACTGATTTAAGTGATTAGCATCAGTGTATGAATAGCAAAACTTAAGTTTTGTTTACATGACTTAATGGATGGTATAGGCGAGGAGTCCTATAGTCTATTTAATATTAATAGAGGACATGATTTTCATTTCAATATATCATTTCCTGTTTTGTTTTGAAATTCTCAAGGATTTTTTTCAGGTGTCCATTGTTTATATATATATATATATATGTGAACTTCTGAATTATCAAGGTCTTAAAAGTTAAAAAAATTTAGATTCCTGTCCGTTTAAGTTTGATTGAAGGAGATTGTGTTAGTATGGTTTACTATTATTATATACGGTATATGTTTTAACAGGTGTAACCGTGTTTTATTTTATTTATTTTTTATGAACATGCTGACTAACTCTACCTGATATAATTTTGATAGCACACCAAAAACATTTAATTCCTATGAAATAAAGATTTGCTTGTTTACTCGACTATTTGAAGAATTGTAGGACTATCCAACTCACCCATCCAGCATAAATTTGGACAGAATTATTGCCCTTTGTGAACACAGGAAATGATAACATTGTCGTGGATTTTAAAGGAAAAATCTACCCTTTTGTGACCTCCTGCAATGTCATTAAATAATAACTTCAATTTTTGTTAATTTTTCATCTTTTTCGAAATGATCGCAAAAAAAACCCCCCAAATACTACAGTATGTAGAAATGTATGGAAACAAGAAGTATAATTATGTTGTATTGGAAACAAAAAGTATATGTTGTATGGAAACAAAAAGTATATGTTGTATGGAAACAAAAAGTATATGTTGTATGGAAACAAAAAGTATATGTTGTATGGAAACAAAATGTATATATTCTATGGAAACAAAATGTATATGTTGTATGGAAACAAAATGTATATGTTGTTTGGAAACAAAAAGTATATATTGTATGGAAACAAAATGTATATGTTGTATGGAAACAAAAAGTATATATTGTATGGAAACAAAAAAGTATATGTTGTATGGAAACAAAATGTATATGTTGTATGGAAACAAAAAGTATATGTTGTATGGAAACAAAAAGTATATATTGCATGGAAACAAAAAGTATATGTTGTATGGAAACAAAATGTATATGTTGCATGGAAACAAAAAAGTATATGTAGATACAGTGAATGATTTGATAATATCTTATCACAGAGTACAGTACTTATCCTTTCTGTTTCTCTTAAGTGTGTGTTCATACCCTGAACACATCAAGATCTAGTACACTGGCCTGGCATACATGACAAATTGGCTGTTAACATTTAACCTACATTATTTGACATTTATTGCTGATTTATATCATTTATTAAATTAGAGATTATCTTAACTTCTGTCAGAAAAAAAACTAGCTTTTATAACAAGACCTACTGTATAACTTGTATATATTTGTAAATGACAAAAGAAATAACAGATTATTATAAATTCTGTCAAAAAAGAGCTAATTTTAGAACAAGACCTTCCATATAACTTGTATACATTTGTATACAATAAAAAATAATATTTTTAACTTCTGTCTAAAAACTAATTTTAGAACAAAACCTGTGCCCTTGTATATGATATTTTAAATAAATTTTGGTTCCAGAAACTTAGTTTTGTCAAAGTTGTTTGCTCTGTTTTATAATAACCCTGAATCTGATGAATTCCTTAAATGGACTTGTCTTGCTTTCATTTTTGGAATGGTACATTATCAAATTCGGGGATATCAAGATAAAAATTAGAAAGTCGGTCATGCAACAATATAGAGTCTGGGCAGACGGCATAGAAGTGGCAAACACTTTTCTCTTTCTGTTAATAGTCAATCTGGAATGTAATGGTTAAAACCATAAGGCATTTTATACAAATGAAGAAAAACAAAATGTTATATATATACTGATTTAGATAATGAAAGTTAATGGAGGAAAATAATTGAAAACTGATTTATTATTACAGAGAAATATGTGATCAAACGAATAATGTTTGTTTAAAAAATTGGTTAAGGGAGAAAACGAGGGTGGGAGGAGTGTCACGTATTGAAATGATGCGTTGATAATGTAAACTACTTTTTTTGTAACTACATTGTGTTAAGAAAGGCATTTACATTTTGTATGGTGTTAGAAGTTGCCAGTATCAGTTCATACTAAAGAAATTTGTTTTACTATTACCCTGGTCTGTGTTCATCCAGTTGTTAATTTGCCAGCCTACAAAACTCAAACAGTCAGAGGGCAAGACTTGTAAACTCAAATCCAGGCTGGCCAACTTAAACACTAATCAACTTTAAATCGAGGTCCTGTGTATGAGTGCTTAAACACTTGGCACGCTAAAGAATCAGGAGAGGCTTCTGAAATGGAGGCATCTTTTTGCATATGTATCTTTTACTATCTAATATTCTTATGGAGTACTTGCCCATATAGATTGGCCAGTATAGATAAACTCATACACGCAAGTCCATGTTATGTTACAATCAGTCTGTAAGTTGCCAGTCAGCACAAACCCAAAATTTTATTTGAAAATGCCTGCAAAATTAATACCAGATGTGTTTATTCTCAGTAGAACAATTATGATATGCAATGTTTTCCAAAAATTTCAAATACTCTTTCTTAACAATGATATTGTTGTATCAAATAAAATAAAAGATGAACACAAAGTTGGACATCACAAACAACAAATTATACATATTGTAGTATGAAATAGGCCTTGTTGAAGCAACAAGGAAAAAAAACTAGATTTCACATACTTTGGGGTTATGAAAAGAATTTTGAAAAAAGTTCATTGAAATGCATGTATTTGTAACACGATTTTGATCATGTGCATTTTCCTTATACTGTCTTGTAACATGATTTTGAAAATGCGTATTTTGCTTATACTATTTTGTGACATGATTACTGTGTATTTCCTTATACATTTGTTTTATGATTTTGCACCAATGCATTTTCCTTGAACTATTTTGTAACAAGATTTTGCACATGTATTTTCCTTAAACTATTTTGTCAATGTGTATTTTCCTTATACTGTTTTGTAACATGATTTTGCACATGGGCATTTTCCTTATATTATTTTGTAACATAATTTTAGGCTTATATATTTTCCTTATACTATTTTGTAACATGATTTTAGACAAATGCATTTTCCTTATGCTATTTTGTAACATGATTTTAGACAAATGCAGTTTCCTTATGCTATTTTGTAACATGATTTTGGACATATGTATTTTCTTTATACTATTTTGGAACAAGATGTTAGAAATGTATATAAATATCATTTTGTATCAGATTTTGCACATGTGCATTTTTCCTTATACTATTTTCTAATATGATTTTAGACAAATGCATTTTCCTTATACTATTTTGTAACATGATTTTAGACAATTGTATTTTCTTTTTACTATTTTGTAACATGATTTTAGACACATGCATTTTCCTTATATTATTTTGTAACATGATTTTAGACAAATGTATTTTCCCTATACCTTTGTACTATTTTGTAGCATGATTTTAGACAAATACATTTTTACCAGTCTCTCTGCATTGCTGACTGGGCAAATTCAAATTTTGATATCCAAAAACCAGAGACTGTTCTGAAATTTTAAACCAAGGTCAGATATAGCAGTTTGACTAGTTGGGTAAATACAACTTTGGATATCCCTAAAATTGAGAATTAACTATTTTTGAAATTCATAACCAAGTCAAGTCAAGTCCATCTTACAAATTTAGCTTAGTAAGGGTGAAAGGTTAAAGACATTTCTGGTTGACCAGTAAATAGCCTGTGAGAGATATTTTATTGAAGTGTAAACAGGTTGATGATAATTAAATGTACCTGCACCTAAAATCTGATTATCACAAGAGATAATCTAAGTTTAACAGGACAAGTGATGCCCCAAAACAAAAACAAGCTTTTGTTTTTACAATAAACATGATTTGTGGTTCTATGAAGACAAATGATTTAGTATAATGCACTTAAAGGGTTACACACTTAGATAAAAGGTGACTGTACTGTACAGGTTGTAGGTGTAAATATGGTATAAAAGATAAACCTGAGTCATTCTTAATAACTACAATAAGAGCTGTATTTATAAACTTAGTTGTATGCAGAAGATTTAAATTCATAACAACTGTAAGTACATATTATTATGTTTAATTCTTCAATTGACTTAATTTTCCCTAGTGGCTGAGGGTCTGCCTTTAAGGGTTGAGGCATTATTGAGGCAGTTTACTGTTTATCACTGCATGACCCTAAGAGCCGACTAAATGTGTTTGAATTACTGGACTCTATGCATCTCTTAGCTCCAGCAGGTGAGGTGGTTTTGACCATTAGTGTTGCTTTAAGTTTTGTAACATATGTTAGCCAAAGTCATCACCATATGACCTTAATTGTGTTGGTGCACTATAAAACCAAACAAAAAAATTGCAGCTTAAGTGATATTGTACGGAAACTTATAATGCTTAAATATATATAAATGAAACAATGTGATTATAAACATGTCTATTCATTAGTGACGTCTCTTCGATCCAAGGCAAGATCATAAACAAAGAACACCTTACTTGTCTTTAAGAGGATAGGGCTGCTGTCATTTACATATGACAACATATTGTGGTATCTTTTCAATTTCCAGCAGTCTTTTATGTGATACATCACTGATGGATCGCTACATAGTGCTTTATATTGTTACAAGTTAACACTGTCAAATAATTCTTCTTCTTATATAGCTGAAACGTTCTTTTTTTTTTACACCCTTAACCTGCTGAATTTGTGTAATGGATTTTCACAGCTTTAAATTTAAAATATTCCATTCAAAAAAGGTCAGGGAGTTCAAAAACTACAAACAATTTCAGAGAATTGTGTATATATAAGAGCCTGGTCAAAATGACCGAATGTGCAGGTTGGCCTGGCTTTATACTGGTATCAAATACTGATCACTTACCGTTCCTGTAGATTAAGGGTTATGGACGTTACTAAAATCATATTTGTACTTGCAGCTTTTTAACAAACATCTTTGTAATATTAATAATGATATAGGATTTATTTATCTTGCCAAACAGAAAAGGAGAAATAACATAGACTTGCTCTGACTCTGCCGCCTAGGACTGAAAATAAATTTTTTATTGCAGCCTTTTTGCTAAATCATTGAATTTAATTGTGTAAAGCTTAATTTTGTGCGTCACAAAAATACAATTGCATGCGTGTAACATGAGTTGGTTTAGGAGACTCTAATATCTATTTTTATTTTTTATGTATTTTCATTACCAGGTAGGTACATTAATGGTAATGAAAGATTGTGTCTATGATGTATTATATTACACAAAGAGTCATAATAAAGTTTATAAAATGCAAGGTGGTACAGCCACAATCCATTTGAGCCGCGTCATGACAAAACCAACATAGTGGGTTTGCGACCAGCATGGATCCAGACCAGCCTGCGCATCCGCGCAGTCTGATCAGGATCCATGCTGTTCGCTATCAGTTTCTTTACTTGTTATAGGGTTTGTAAGCAAACAACATGGATCCTGATCAGACTGCGCGGATGCTGGTCGCAAACCCATTATGTTGGTTTTGTCGTGGTGCGGCTCATTTATAGTTTAAAGTTGAGACCAACATTGAAATGCAGCAGCAGCAGAGGTCTGTTTAAATATTTATCCTACCTGTTAAAACAATGGTCACTGTTTTTATGCTACAATAATAGGCCTTAGGATAGGAGTAGAATTTAAACACAATAACATAACATTAAACTTTCATATGTACATTTACATTCATTGAAAAGACCTTCTTTTTTTTCAAGGGACGGATGAATTTTAACAATACGGTACAAAATAATGACAATTTTATGGCTTATATATGGATTTATTGAAAATTTACAGGACGGATCACATGGCTATTGTGGTTTGAATAGAGCTAGTGTATATATAAATATGGGGGGTATTGATCATTTTATTTAACTCTGAGTTTCATATAACATTGGGTTAATTTATCAGTCAATCTGTGACACAATAAGTTAGTGTAACAAGATCCCTAGGGGTTTTGTTTATCATAATTATCTCTTTGTAACTAAATGGACAAAAAGTGTTGTTTAGCTTACACATGGCTCAGTCTGACTTCTAGATTTCCACAGCAGGGGATTCATGCCTTTAAGTTTTGTTCTAATCATTGAATATGGATCTATAATTTGAGGTATTATTAAATTTTCTTTATATTTATATGAAATATTATATTTTAATTTTTTTTATCTCCATTGTAATTATTGTAGGGGTTGGTTGTTTTTTGTTTTTTTTTATTAATAAAATATTAAGATTATGTAAAGATAATATTGTATGGAACATTTTCATGCTTGCAACTAAATTCATTAAAAAAAATTGATGATTTTGATATTGGATTTTGTAATCTAAAACTCGATGAGGCCAGAATTTTTGTTATTGTTTTATTTGTTAATATTATTATGTAATCTTGTATTTTAAATCCTTAAACTTTAAATCAGATATCTCAAGAAGATCACATTGGAAAATCCTGACTAGGTGTGAATTATTACCTGTAATTATTACGTTTGTAATTTTGATGTATTGTCAAAAACCCCTTAACAATGATGATAAAACAGACAAAAAACACTGCGACATGACTTTAAAGGTGTAGACATTGTGGTTAAAATGTTATGATTTTGCCCATGTTAAATGAGGTAATGATTGTATAAATTATGTCTCGACTAATTTTCTACAAAAATCTTGATTAATCACAATGACATGGACTGCGGTTAATGAAACAACCTTGTGCGTCATTTAATATGTTCAAAATATAGAACTTGCCTGTACAAAGTGTAAGGAGAAAAAAAATTGTCATGTCTCTAGTGTCATGCAATATCTGCAACCATGTCCACGTCTTCCTGCAATTTTTGTTTAAAAGGGTTTTCCATTTGGGTTATGGGTTTGCTATGCTTTGAATTTGGAACAGTCCGTTGAACATATAAGGGATTTTAGAATTGAGCTATTGTCAGTACAGAGCTTGGTCAGACTAACTTATGTGCAGACTGGGCTGACTTTATACTTGTGACAGAGGCTTGTAATAGCTTAGTCTTTGTCATCTTTGTCAGCTGTAGCATTCAAAAAATGACTGACAACAAGAATCACCTGTTTATTTTTATTTTAAATTTGTAGTAATCTGTAGGAAAATGTTAAGATACATAAACCTCTCAACTTCTGAAAGTCACTTTTGATGGGCTTTTCCAGTCCACAGATGTGCAAGCTGGCATGACTCTATATTGGTGGCTAAGGGTTTTGGTTCCAGCAGTAGAAATGAGCATAACTAGTTACCAGAGAAAGTCAACATTGTTTATTTTCTTGAAAGATGGTCTGAGAGTCAAGCTGAAGTTAACAGGATAGCATATTTTTCAGACTCAAACCTTGGAATATTTAAAGGTCATTGCCTTCCCACCTTGCACATCCATACAGTCTGACTTCTTGGCTAGTATAGAGCAAATTGTATCCATTTTATACTTGTAACGTACAAATGTACTTGTATTAATTCATGTCTTAGCAAAATTGATTATTTGAATATGGCATAATTAACTCACCATTTTAATTATGATGATGATGATGATGATGGTTAACACTCAATAATTTCTCACTTGTTAATATGGAGACAATTTTCAACAAATATTTCGAGGGTTGACTGCAAAACTGTAGTAACTTATATAAAATAAGGAAGGACTTACAAAGTTTTGCAGCCAACCCTTGAATTTTGTTATAATAATACTTGTCACACAATACCTTGCTATTTCATCATTACAATTTGTTCACATCTGTGGTTTATTAACCGATGTATGATTTAAGATATAAGTTATTTGAATGGCGTTACATAGATCAGATATAACACGCAAATTTAGTAGACCAGAGGTCGTTAACAAAGCCTAAGGTATAGTAAAACATTCCTAACCTTAGTAAGCTAATAGATATTTTTCATTGAGAAATCGGGTATTTTAAATATATCTGTCTTTTGTGCAAGAAGATTATTTTTATAGGGTAATAGGACAATAATAGAGACTTACACAAAGTAGAGTAATCTCGGGCTGAGACGGTCGTTATGCCTCGACAAAAAATTATTACGTTTGAGAAGTTTGTGTTCATTATTTTTTGTCTACAATCCGGTCATAGTAACACTACTGAATATAGTCCGACTAAGAGATTATATTCTTGCTCTTTGGGTTTTTTTTAAGACATTGGGTTAATTAAAGTATATTATCAAAAATAAGTTAGAATTAGGCCTATCATGATTTTATCCTCCATGTTCATATTATGAAATTGAAAACATTTTAACATTTAATATTTTAGCAAAAATAATGAAAAGGTAAGTGTGAAAGTATCCCTTGTTATTGAGTATGAAGACTTTTATTTAACTTTTGGGGAAATTTGATAAACTTTTACAAGAGATGACAAATAAATTCTAAGCGGAATTAAAGTACATGTATTGTGGTTTTTGTTTGTTTTTACACATAATTATGAATTTTATTGTAATGAGTTTCACTTTAGGTCATGATGTAAAACATGTATATGACATTTATGAAATTTTGCAATAGAAAAATAAAACAAACACTCTTCTGTCTGTATGTAACATTTTTCATTCACTAATGATAAGAAATTAGTGGACACAGACCAACAAAATTCTTATTTAGTCATAGTTGACCCTTAAATGACATCATGGTTATTGTTCTACATTATGTTTTCATAACTTTGTCAATAAATGCTATGATTTTTCAAGACATTATTTCATACTTGATTCTTTCTTCAAGGCCACCAATACCCACACAATTGAGTCATTTCAAATTGACATAATTCTTTCTGCAAGGCTACGAAGTGCCCACACATTGAGTCATTTAAAATCCAGGCCAGTTTTATGACACTTTCCTGGCAAACAGTACCTGTGGTACCAAATCACCTCCTGATTTTACACTTGATATGTTGAAAAAATAGAATAAAATTTGATACTGTTTTTTGTAATAAGATAGTGAATTGTTTAAAGAACTAGTTAACCATAAATGACCCCTGCATAGCTTTTGGAACACATATCAAATAAAATGTATGTATGATAAGTAATATACTTTATTGTTTAGGAATATAATTATGCAGTAGGAAAAAAAATGTAGGTGTCACATTTTTGATTAAGGTTTTAAGACAGAGGATTAAAATTTGGAATTACATATATAGATGATCTAAATTTGTTTGAATAAAAAAAGTTTATGGAGAAGGTTTAAACCTTAAAGTACATGTATTAACAAATAGTAAGTTTTGAGACTTAACACGTATCTTGCTGAAATTTCTAAATACATGTACCATTTTTTGGAACTATTAATCATTAATCTATGAAGCTGGCCTGGCAGCTAACAGTACAGAGTGTGCAGGTTGGCCTGGCTCTATACTGGTGGCAAAGGCTACTATAAAGTCACTTTTGCTTGCAGTAGATTAAGGGTTGGAGAATTATTCACTTACATAATTTATCAAATTAATGAAGGTTTTTAATTTTTGGTCGCATGTTGTTTTGATATAAACAAATGTAATATATTACAAAATTATTTTTGTCATTTTTTTCTTTAACTGTAAAATCATTAATTTTCATACTTGGAAACATAAATTTTATTTAACAAAAACTTAAAGCTATTTCATGGATTTATGATTTTATGACTTTCAAAGTTGTACTTTTTGTCAAGATTTTGTAATAAATTATTTAAAACTTTATATGTTTAATTTAAGTTTGAAAAGTTTAATAAATAATAATCTAAAAAGATTTTTTTTTTTTAATTTCTTCGTAAATTTTAACAGTTAACCTGCCGGACCGAGTGTATCGGCTGTTTACCTTTGTCACCAGGATAAAGCCAGGCCAGCCTGCATGTCCGTGAAGTTGGACCAGGCTTTATACTGTTCACAGACACACTTTTTTTTCATTTTGATAATTAACAGTGCCAAAATGGAAGCTGGTCTTGTCAATTTAAGAAATTCAGCATGATAAATATAGATGTTATATACAGTCTTTTGTACTTTATAGGAACATTTTTAAGGAGCAAGTAGTGTACTTCTTATATGTGGTTAACAAATGAATCATATAATGCTCGGATGGGTTTTATTAATAAACATTTAATTATTTAAGTTAGTACGCCTGCAGATGAGCGTACAAAGTTTTGAAAAAAAAAAATTTTTTTTGGGAAAAATATAAATATTTCAAAATTCATGCAATAATTTACATCCTATATGCAAAATATGCCAGAATTACATCGTATTCATGCAATTTTTTTAACAATATTTTAAATGTTAACAGAATAAGAGGCTAGTTTTGCAAATTTTTGACATATTTTAGGTATAACTTATGTATGTTGTTCATGCCTTATTTTCAGGCTTGAATATATTTCTCTTGACAAAACCCTTCCTATTTCATAATAATTAGCAATCTGGAGGCATGCTATGTATACTTTAACCCTTAGCCTTCTAAAATATGGCAACAGGTTCTACCCATGTGACCAGTACAGATCATTCATGGTTTACACTGTTCGCTATAATCAGTCATTACAAATTGTATAAGATAATTTCAGATGTTTGCATTGTGAAATTTTCCAGTTTGCTATTCATTATACATATCGCAACATTTCATTTTTCCTCATACCAATCGGAATGATCGGCTATTATGACAGACAAAAACGCCCGAGAAGTTGCAATTGCCCTTTCACAAAATCTGATTTCATTCCATAAGGGCCTCACGCTTCGGCGCGGATGCCAAAAATCTTACCTACCAATGATGAATGGTTTTGTCCGGATTGAAAGATGGACAAGTCCATTTTAGATATTAAACATGGTAAGGGTTTAGTAAAAAGTACACAATTGTTTTGTGTTTACTTTGTATAATAAAGGAGATGTAATTTTAGATTTGAATAACTTTATATTTCTCTTTACAATTTTATATCAGTTTTAAAACCTTCCTAAATTTTCCTCAGAATAAACAGTCTGCAGATGTTTCTTACAGTAATTCAAATTTTCACCATTTTCATGTTTAAATATTGAATACTACATTATAAACTGGGTGCTAGAGGGCATGGACAGTAGTTTGTACTTAACAGTACTGTCCATGCATGAACAGGCTGCAACATTTTTAATTTTGCCATTTTGGACTTTCTTTTGGGTTAATTATTTTTGCTTTTTTGAGGTATGCTACTTCAACATACTGGCGGCAACAGATTGTACCAGTGCGACCTGTGTAGACCAAGATATGACGGCACATCCATGCCGTCTGCATGATCATGGTTTACATTGTTCACAAATTTAAATCAAATCATTACATATTTTGAAATTTTTCTTAAAAATGATTCATGGTTTTGTCCACATTGAAAGTCCGGTTACGATATTTAACTTGGTACAATAAAAGGTACACACGTAATTGTTTTGTGTTTAATCTACGTAATAAAGGATATGTAATTTTTTATTCATATCAATCATTTAACATTTGTATGATAAAAATTTTCTTTGTAAACAAAATGTTATAAAGATTTTGTTAAAAAAGGAAACTTCGTGTTTGAATTATAAAGTAAGTAAATGAAATTTTGTTGATTCTGTACATAAACTTGACTTAGATGTTTGACTTATTAAACTCTGGTCTCATTTTTGCCATGGAAAAAATACTCTTAAACTAATATTAAAATTATTTATAAATTTGATTTAGGTTTACCAACTGCTTAAGGAGTGTTGAAGTTTTGAACACATGGATTAAAAGAATTTCCGAATATTTTCTCAGATTCTGTAAAGAAATGTCTGACATTTTCTGTCAGATGTTTTGTTATTGCCAATTGTTTGTGTACTTTCAAAATATTCTTTTGTCAATTCTTTGTTTACTTTTTGCTTACTGTCAGTTGTTAATCTACTGTTAGTTGTTAATCTACTGTCAGTTTGTAAATCTACTATAAGTTTTAATCTACTATAAGTTTTAATCTACTAAAAGTTGTTAACTGTTAGTTGTTACTCTACTGTCAGTTGTTAATCTACTATCATTTGTTAATCTACTGTCATTTGTTAACTGTTAGTTGTTAATCTACTGTCAGTTGTTAATCTACTGTCATTTGTTAATCTTCTGTCAGTTGTTAATCTACTGTTAGTTGTTAATCTACTGTCAGTTGTTAATCTACTATCATTTGTTAATCTACTGTCATTTGTTAACTGTTGTTACTCTACTGTCAGTTGTTACTTTACTGTCAGTTGTTACTCTACTGTCATTTGTTAATCTTCTGTCAGTTGTTATCCACTGTAAGCTTCTTGTTTGGTTTATTTAAATTAATGAAATATGTGCTGGCAAATTAAAGCATGATTAGTTTTACAATCCTTTAAATTTGGTTTGTAAACTGCCTTTGATCTAAATGTGTTATCTCAATACAGTAATGTAATGTTCATTTCTTTTTTTTTTAATTATGAAATAAAAACAAGAGACATATAATTTAACTCTCTTCTTTCTTTCAATGAGAACCATATATCAACTGTTAGTTAGTTTATCTACTGTTAGTTATTAATCTACTGTTAGTTGTTACTCTACTGTCAGTTGTTAATCTACTGCCAATTGTTAGCTAACTGTCAGCTGTTTTTTTAATTGATGAAATATGTGCTGGCAAATTAAAGCACGATAAGTTTTAACAATCCTTTAAATTTGGTTTGTAAATTGCCTTTGATGTAAATGTGTTATCTAAATAATGTAATGTTTATTTTATTTTTAATTATGAAATAAAAACAGGAAACATGCATTTAAGCACTCATCTTTAGTTCAATAAGAACTATATATAAAGTCAAAACAAATACTGGCCTGCAAATATTGAGGAACGTTCTTGGTATTAAGTAAAAGGTGTTTTAAATTGAACAGCTTTTGTGTTTAAACTTTGATAGTCTAGTACAAACTAAACAAAGCCTATTTTTTTAAAGAAAAGAGACTTTTTAAAATATCATATGATTAGACATATTTGTGGAAATGTCAAATGACTTAAGATGTTTTTGTTTTTCAATAGGGACCATTGAGATAGACTCGCAAAGTGTAATCCAAGCTTTGAAACTTTACTCTCCGGCTTAACCACTTGTCTTTTTCAGTCACAAACAATTTGTTGTGTTTGATTGCATCTTGAAGTACCACAGTATGTCTGTAATATATTGGTCATCTGGAAAATCAGATTAGGGGATTTATAGAATGAAACTATCAATGGATTGTATACTTCACAGGTGTCCACTGTTTCCATTTTTGTCTTTATTTGTAGTGAAACTGAAATGAATAGCATGTTTTTGTTTAGCTTTTTAGTGTTTTTATCCCATTTTATTACTGTTTAGTGCAAATATTTTTTTCAAATGCCTTAATGTATGAGGTATTGTATTCATGGATCTATTTTTGAATAAGATCCTTCTTCAAATTTGGATATATAACAGTATCAATAAATTCATGATTTAGACTTGTTTTCATGCAGTGCTACTTTAATTGTGTGGTATTACTGGGATTTAATTTAACTAATTATTGTAATTTGTAAAGTAAGTATATTTTCATCTTTTACAATTTAAGAAAATTAAAAAAATATATAGATGAAAAAGTCAAGGTGTTTATTAATTGTGTGCTGAAAAGACTTTTTTAGGTTATTGTTTGAAGAAATATACTTTGGAACCCAGCAAATGATGGGTTTTCCCATCTTATCCGGCAGAATGCATACTTTCAAAGTTACAAAATGGTAAATATATATCAATAATAAGTGCTAGGCATTGATCACTCTTTTGGGAATAGTCATAAGTGCAACATGTAAAAGTTTGTTGGTACTCCAGTATAAGGTAGGAAAAACCTACATTTGCAAATTAACAACTATTTTGTTCTCAATATTGCGTTATATTCTGACCCGGAACAAAGCTATCTCAGAACCTGGTCACGAAGTTAAATATTTTTGACTTATAAATAATAAGGTTTTGTTAGTCTTGAATTTGTTTTCCATATACTCATAATAATACTCATTACATCTTTCAGATTGGCAAAATATACATACAAAGTAAGGGCTTACAAAAAAATATGAAGAATTGTTTTTAAAGGCACATAATGCCTTAGAAAAGATTAAATTGTTTCTTCTTTAGAAAAGACAAACATGAGTTTTATAAATAATGGTTTAGGGCATGTTAGATCCTTATCACCTGAAGACAATTCGCTGAATATGCAATAATTTGTCATAAAAGTAGCAAAATGTAAACAAAGTAGTACTTTGACCTTCATACAAAATACTAATTTTCTTTGCTCCACTTAAAAGTAACTGCCAAAAAGCAACAAATGGAAAGATGGTACGAGTAACTTTTGGGATACTTTAAAAGTACATGAAAATTAAAAAGCTTTTGAGAAATAAAATTATGCATTTCTGAGGCATAATGGGCCATTAAGAATTGTTTTTTTTGTTGTTGTTGTTTTTTGTTACAGCCATGATTTCACGTTTTGAAGTTTTATTGTGGCATGCTTTATAATTATAGCATTTTTAAAAGATATGGTGGTGAAAAGACAGAACAAATTTACTCCAAAATGATTTAAAATGTAAATGTTGACCAAGATTATATAACATTACATGAAAAAAAAAAGATTTACAACATGTGATTCAGAAAGTTGAATTATAACTGAATAGGTCAAAAGAAATAAATGTGGTGTCAGCAATTTAATGATCAGTTCTATTGTACAGTACACTCCATTTTGTATACCTTACATAGTAAGAATTTGTATTCATACATTTTGAAGATTATATTTGAACGATATTCTTTTTATGAACAACAATATTGACAATCCAGTTTTCACGGACAATAATTCTTTTTCCCTCGTATTTCAGAATGTTTGCTTTTCACACAGGGTATTTACTTTATCTTACAATAGAACTGAATAATTTAAACATGATTATATTCTCATTATTTTGTGTCAAGGTTTTAATCAAGAATGTTTGGTAACTTTTAAAGTGTTCGGCTTTTAAATCAGCCATATGTGAAATTAAGGATTGTTTCCAACGGAAGTCTTTTGTCATAGGGTAAGAGAAAAATCAAAATCTTGTATTTGTACTGAAGGAAATAGGCTAAATGAAATGTAATTAAAATCCTTTTATAATTTCATAAAATTAAATTAAAGGTTCCTTTATATTTTTCTTTCATGATTATCTTACCTTAAAAATTGTTGTATTAGGAATTTCATTATCTAAAAGCAATACTATCGCAAAAGATTGCTGATTGAAGACTTTTATAGTTTTTACCCAGTAATCTGCTAGAACTGAAAATGATCAGCGTTTTCCACCAGTATAGAGCCAGGTCAGCCTGCCCATCTGTGCAATCAGACCAGGGTTTATTTTGTTGACTGACTTACTTTATATTTTTAATTTGGTGGTGTTGGTAGTTTTCACTCCAGATCATGGCAGTAAGCCACATTGAATTTACCAGAGCAATGTTCAGCCACGGCATCTTGCCTGTCAAACATTTTACCAGTACTTGTTGCCTTCACAAGGAACTAATTACTTCTGTACATGCCAGAGCAGAGGTATAGTGCGAATGACGCTAGAAAGGATTTCATGATCAATCACAAGGAAAGTGACCTGGGCTGTCCGGGAATCGAACCTCGGCTGTCCGATTCATAATCCAATGCTCTACTTATTGAACTAACTGGATGGCTTCTTTTCAATTTGATAATAGATATTTCAATAAATAGAACATGGACAAGTCCTTTTAAAAATTAAGCAGGATGAAGTCTATTAATATAAGACATATATGATGACCAGTGGTTGATTGACATCCACTTAAACTGGTAACTGGTAATCTAGGGAAGTAATTACAGAGCACTAGTGTGTTAATTAAAAAAGGGGAGATAATTGTAATTAAGTATAATATTTGAAAACTTGTTAGGAAGAAAGAACTTTAAATTTGGAAAGTATAAAGGAAATAAAGGAGATATATTCTGATTTATGGGGAAAAAAATTGAAAGAACATTGAGAACATTTTTTAAGAATATGAAAAAAAAAATTAAAATAGGGGCACAATAATGTGCAAACGTTTCAAATAAACAAGTTTGTCAATACAGGCAGTCATATATTAACAATCTTTAAAAAGATATAATATATAATTTATCACACTTGTGTTAAAGATATGATATTTATCTGATGATAATGAATGTTTGATATTGCTAATCCATTATACATGTATCACCTTGTCGTCTGCTTCCCCTCAGGTGGCATTACTTCCTGTCAATAATTATTGTCACCTCTTTTTTTTCTTTTTGACATGACATGAAAAATGTCACATTTTATCATTTCTTATTATATTTTGCCACATTTTTTTCATGTAATATCTTATAATAACCAAGTGTCACATGATTGTTGTTGTTGTTGTTGTTCATTCATCAGATATATACATTTACTGAAAGTAAAAAAACAAGCATAATTATGTTCTGCTCCACATTGCACAATTTCAATTTCATTTTTTTTTGTAGTTATATTAACCATGAAATTTAAATTTTGGATATCTTAAGGTTAAGGAAAAACAGAAGTGTGTGTTAAAATATTAATGTTGGAAACTTCATTTTGATGTGACATTTGTTGTTATTTTGAGTTATATAAACATATAAACTTTAAAATGTGTCAGAAAAGTCCTCCGAGAAACACTGTCACAGTGTCAAGAAAACTTTTAGTTTCGGGATATGTTAGAACAAGACGGGGATCAACAACAAAATCTGTAAGGTGGAGGAACCAGGTATTTTCAAAGTTAGCTATAAATTTTATTACTGGGCGTCAAAACACGTGAAATTTCAGCAATGACAAACAAGTATTTTTAGTTAAGTTTTGATTGTATATGTTTCAATAAAGTAATTCAGTGCATTTTTGCTTGTGATAGCAATTTCAATTCATGTTTATATTGTTTTATGTTAATATATATATCTAAACATTGTGTGGAGGCATAATTGATGTTTATATTTGATTTCATAATGCTTATCAGTTATCTTAAGTGAGGATATAAGTTATTAGATTGCTTAATATTTTGATTGTGCAGACAGTAAAATGATGTTTATGATATTCAAATGAGCTGCGTCACGACAAAACCAACATAGTGGGTGTACGACCAGCATCGATACAGACCAGCCTGCACATCCTCGCAGTCTGATCAGGATCCATGCTGTTCTGTCAGTTTCTCCACTTGTAATAGAGATGGTAAGCGAACAGCATGGATCCTGATCAGACTGTGCGGATGCGCAGGCTGGTCTGGATCCATGCTGGTTGCAAACGCACTATGTTGGTTTTGTCGTGACGCAGCTCAAATAATGAATTTCTAATTTTTAAGTATAAGGGTTGTACTGCGATATTTATCACTGCTAATTTTAACAAAAGTTTTTTCTAAAACAAAGAAAATTGCTTAACCAATCAATATAAAGACCCTGATACAATATATGAACATAAAAATGCAGACATGGGAGCTAGGATATCACTGCCTGGTATTTTAACTGTATAAGTGGTTAAGTTAGTGGCACGTAAATGTAAGTGAATTTCCAAATTGACAAAAATGGCTAACATTTCGTGGAACCTAAATATCAAACAACATGTCATTAAATTCTACCCTTGCATGATTCGCTAATATTTCCTCACTGAAAATGTCTGGAATATTAAGTTCGCTAACTTTTCGACACATGGAAATATCCACTTTTACGGTACATGTATACTGGTGACAAAGGTTAATCACTTACTGCTCCAGCACTTTTAACTTTTGTTACCGGCACATTTGCCAAAAATGGTCAAATTATCATAAAAATATATTTTATATAGTAAACGGGTGCTGGATAGTAATTTTGTTCTTGGTGATCAAGGGGTGATTATTTTATGATAATTTGACCATTATTGGCATGGCAAATGTTCCGAATGCCTGTGGTAACAAAAGAAAACTTTGATATTTTTACATATTTTCCTTGCAGCACAAAATTTGTTTGATCAATTGATTAACATGATTAAAAATTGAAATAATCACAATCAGAACTACATTAGCTAAGGAACGGAAATATGATTAAATTTAAACATATATCAAACATTTTATTTATAGAAAATTAGTGTTTTTAGGAACAAATACAAATTTTAATAGGTCTTGGAATTAATTTATATGTTAATTTGCATAAATAGAAATGCAGCGAAACAATTTTGCTTATAATGTGAAGCAACATAGAATTTTACATCACACAATTTATTGAATTTAACGTAACATTCACTCTTTTGATACAGGCCATACAATGACTTTAAAAGCTCTACAGGACAATATCCCGTCTCGTGAATAATAAATAAAGTCAGTATTTTGCTTCTTCGGAAAATTGATTGTTTGGCCGATTTTTCCAGATGATCAAGTTTTTGAGTTTCGTTATTTATTTTTCTAATAACTTTGTTCACTTGAGGTTTAATTGTCCCGGGGACTGACAGTTAAACCAACCCAACTGTATTGCTATATGATAATATCAGATAAATAAATAGCCAACCGTCTGTATGCTGCGTATTGTTTAGTGGCGTTTTTTTTTTTTCGTTTTAAATATTGAGAATAGTTTGCAAAATGTCAATACGATATTGTACTTGATGTAACTTGTCCGTGCTGTGTAAACTGAGGGCAATTTTTGATATTTTACTTGATTTTAAAGTCATTGTAACAAGAGAAGCAAGTCTTTGTCATACAACATTGTGAGCATTAATATGGATATATAAAATCTGACTTTTACGTTTTGTAATACTGTACGGCTAGCTCATACAGGATGCTTTGTAAAATGTGTTTCAGCTCGGGACAGGCAGAACCTCATGAGGTACACAAATTAAATCATGATTTTTTTTTACTTTAATTAGTTTTTTGCAGACAGTAAGGTATATATTAATATAGACATTCACTTATTTTCTTTTTCTTCTTTTTTTTTTTCTTTTTCTTTTTCTTTTTTTTTTTTTTTTCAACTGAAGAAACCTGGCCTGGCAAGGTTTTTGAGTTAACAGAATGAAAAAAAATTATTATTAGATTCAACTTACTTCTAATTTTGAATCAGCAGAACCTTATGAGGTATAAAATATCAATGTTATTTTATTTTAATTTTCAGACAGTATATATCAATTTAATTGTTCAGTTATTTCATTTTTTTATTCCTAAATTTTTTTTTACATTTTTTTTTTCAATTATATGTTAACTGAAGAAGTCTCTTCTTAACAAAATGAAAAAAAAAATATTAGGATAAACTTGACTTAAGTTCAAACTTACATTTAAAAACTGGCTTGTTAGGAAGAAAGAACTCATTTTAGCCAAGTTACTGGTATGTGGAATTTTTTTTTTAATATTAATTTGGGTTAAGATTTAAAACCAAGACTATAATTTGGATACTCTTTCAGGAAGTGAAGATCTTTGAATGGAATTTATAAAATTATCATTTTTATGCCCATTATAGAATGCACATTAATAGATGGAAAATCTATGAATATAAACTGTGCAGAAATTTAATTTCTTTTATTACATAGTCTTTGGCATTTTTTTTCCAAGATAGATTTAGAAGAAAAAATGTTTGAATTACTGTAGGTTTAAAGGTAATTAATGATTAAAGTAAGATTTTTCATTGTTTTCTCATTGTAAATATTTGTTAAGTTTCTTGTTTTTCAAAATATATTCACCAATATATAAGGAATTTTTCAAAATGTATAAACTTGTATTTAACTTGTACAGCGTGCTACAGTTTATTTTAAAACTAATTAGTGTATAATTAGTTATATATATGTAGAATAAATATTTCAAGTATAATAGTTTGGAACCAAATCATTTCAACGATTGTCAGACGTAATTGCTTCAATTTGTCCAAAAATTTATGAAATACACAGTGCAAAGTTTTATACTTTAAATTTCATTATCACAAAACAATGTGCCACGTGGGCGCTGCCGTTGTTACAAATTTCCTCCTAATGAGATTTGCAATTGTAACGTAATTGCTTTGGAAGACAATTATAACAATGGAAAACATGCACCAATTGTTCAGCTTGTTTTTTTCATTATCTTAAAATAGCATTCATCATAAGCATTGAACAGACTGTTACCTTGCCATTTTGTTTTTTTAAAAAGGATAATTGTATCATTATCTTAAACAAATGTTAACTTTCTTCATGCATGCATTCAAGGTCAAGGTAATGCATTCAAGTTAAGGTCAAGGTCACAGAGCCTCCCTGTATGAAATTTTGGCACGGATTCTAGGCGTAAATGGCACGGAATTGGGATGGAATAATTGCTTTCTGGGCAGACAAAGCACGGAAAAGCAAATTCTGTATCAGTCCGCCCCACACGGAAAATATTTCTTAAACATTTCTGGGCATAAAACAAGAACCATTCAGGGCGGAATTTTATTATGGGCGAAATTTTGTACTTGTACATTTTATCTTGGATGGAATTTTCTTGAGATAGAATGGGGCGGAATTCAGAACTTTGATTTTTCTGTCAGGCGTAATTTCAATCTTAGTCATTTGAGGTGGAGTTATTTTACACTTAGAATTTATTGTTTGGAAGTTTTCACTCAATACTTCATTAAGTCAGTACACAAGAATGGAAATTCAACAATTACATGTAAATGATAATTGGTGAAATAATCGATGTGTTATTTATATCTGTTATTTAAACAGATTTTGTTAAATACTATTAATTTTCAAAAGAGTGCAGACTGCACAAGCCTCTTGTATTTCAAATTTATAATAGCTGAATAAAATCAATGTAATTTGAACCTTATTTATAGGTATTCAAGGCTATGTTATTCAAAGTATTTATTCAACAGTGGAATAATATAACTCAGTCATTAGATTTATTAGTATGACTTGAAAATGAGTTAATAATCATTTGCGAAATACTCAAGGAACTTGATATTATGTATATATTTACAGTCAAATCGGTCAGTAACAAAATCTTATTGAAAAGGATAATTCAATCTTAGTGGCAAAATACGCGCAATTTATATAAATACATTGATGTTGTAAAATTTTGTGCATGTTCTTTTTCTTGACCTAAGCCTTACCAACCATTTCAGTGATTTGTTCAAATATTAGTTGGTCAATCCTGTACAAGGACAAAGAGAATGACCATAGGACGCAGGTGGCAGATGTGGTTTTATATTTGTACCATGATCTATGAAGAGATGGTATCAGGCACACATATGTCGGAATGTACCATAAATTTTTCAATAATCATTGATCCTGGCATGCACTGTAATAAAAAGGCAGTATAAAGTTTACTATTAATGATATATTCGGGAACTTTGTATTTCATCCTTTCACCAACTGTAATTACCTTTCACCTGCTAAAATATCTTAAATGGACTTGTCCAGCTTCCATTTTTGGAACTGTCATTATCAATTTTTGTGATATCAAGATGAAAATTTGAATTTGATTTGTGAACTGTATAGAACCTGGTCAGACTGCAAGGATGTACAGTTCCAGCTTGGTAAGTGTACAATATGTTGTAAGAAAAGAAAGCACAGTATAAAGATTGACAAAAATAGCATTATTGTTCAGTACTAAAGAAGTTTTTAGGGGAAGTTGTATTTCGGAAAACATTATTTTATCAGAACTAGAAATAATTAATACTTATTTGTCTACCTTGGCAAGTCATTATCAAAGATTAAGTCACCAATGTAGAGCCACTTGCCAGCCTGAATATCTGTGCATCATTTATTTCAATAAATTGTACATAAACAACATTTACAAACATTTCACAAACAAAGAAATTCGGACTGGATTGGGAAAACATTTGTAAAACAATACTTATATTAATTCCTCTCCAGTAAAGGTAAAGTTTCAAAATAAAGATACAAAAATGTTGCAGTTGGGTGTAAGCTCTTGAAATGAAAAATAAGGGACTATTTGATTTATTTGATTTATTTTGATAATGATATCCCTTAAAGACACAATGGACTGTTCCAAATTCAATGCAGGGCAAGTACATTACACTATTTCAGGAGGGTGAGGGGGTTTAATTTTTACCTTTGAAGACTGACATGTAAATATTTTGTTGTAAAATATATGGGTAAACTGAATTGCCATCAATGGATTAGGTAAATATAAATCTTGACTCTTAGGGGAATACAAAACTTAAATTAGAATTGTTTCAAGTGAGTGCTTTTATAAAGTTATGTTTTTGGTGGGCGTTGTGTTAAATTGTAAATATTTTATGTACATATCCAGTCATGCATTAGAAGGAAAACCAATCTATCAAAGAAAAAAAATGTAATTCTAATTTAACTTAATACCTATTTTTTACATTTAATTATTTAAAAACATAATTGCAAAGAAAATCAAAGGGTGTATCAGAAAATTGATGTTTGTTATTTCAAAAACATTGTGAGAATGTGAATTAAATTGACATGACCACAATACACATAAAAATTAATATTTATATTTTTTTTAAAATATTTTTCGTTAGATTTTACAATATATTTGACAAGAAATAGCACTAATGCACCTTTTTTGTGCATTAAAATCTGCAAGAGCACTCACACTTGAGTAAATCACTCACCCTGCGGGCTTGAGGTTTAAATGTGGGCCCATATTTTTGCACATGTTAATGCACAAAAAAAGGATGCATAAACCCCTTTAATACTGGGTACATAAATGATAAAATCTAAAGAATCAGTTCACAATTGGGGGCAGCCCCTCTATGAATAAATTATGTAAATTAATGTAGGTTACAGAACCTTTCTATTCTATTCTGATGATTTAATCACACTTTTTTCAAAGTTGACTAATGCACTTTGCTCTCTAAAGTCCATGTGGGGCTCAATTGTCTGTTTAATTCAACATTAGTCTCACTTAAAAATCTTTAACAAAATCTTAAACAGCATGACATTTTAATGTCCTAGCTGGCATTGAATCACAATGCTTGTGGTTGCTGTATTCAGCCATTAAAACGATGCTGATTTCAGGGCATGTTTAATTATTTTACTTTGACTGTGATTTTGCAATTTGAAATGTGCGCTTTATATTCGATAAATCATCCATCATGTTTCAAGTAGATTTTGAAATTGCTTGTTAGATAATCTTTATGTGATCGTCAGTGATAACTGAATTATGGATGAGGCAATTTAGGTATCTATAGTGAAGTTGATATCAACTTCAGTTTGCAATTAATTATGTTAGATAATAGGAAGTGTGACTGTTACATGTGTGCTGAAGCAAAACATTTGCGGACAAAATAGAGATAAATATAAGTGACAGACTTTGCTATAAGTTTGAAAATGTATAATTTGGTTTATCTATAAAGTAAAAAAGAAAATGTGTTACTTTTGCATGAAATTATGTTGAGGATAAAAGTTAATTCATGAAGATGAGATTTATACAGAAAAATGTTTTTTTTTGTGAACTTACTTTGTTACGAAGTCCCAATTTTTTCCCAGCAAGTTATTAAGCTTTATTACTGTAAAAATTTAGAAGTGTTATGGATTTTATACATATATATAGGTACTGTGATATTTAAAAAAAACTTGTTTTATGACACCCTTTTTTTATTTTAATTAATCATCAAGATCATTTATTATCATCTTTACTCCAAACTGGGTGTTTCAAATACATTGTAGAGACAAAAAAAATGTACCATTGTACGCATTCATAATTTACGGAACATATTAAATATCATTTTATTTATACACAAAAAAGAATATTAGATAAATTGCGTTTCATAAATTTGCAAATTTCTGCTTGAGTCATATCAATACTTCCTGAAAATTTGTGAAATCACAATATTTAGAGTGTTTTACTGTGCATAAAGGTTGATTGGAAGTTTTTTTATTACAAGTGGATTTTTAGATGCTTGTTGGAATATTGATTTTCTGAGACAATCTGTCAATGAAATCAATGGTCATACTGTGGTAACAGATTGTGAGACAGCTCCTCTTTGTTTCCTACCTCCTCATTAGGAGAGTTTATTGTTAAATCCTAATAAACACAAAGGAAATTTAATTAACTCCATGACTTGATTCTTTATATCTAGCAAAGGATGTGAATTTTTGTTTGTTTGTTATTCAGTAGGATTTAAATAATGTATTGCAACTATTTTCAGGTTGAGTTTTACCCAGGTGATCGTCACTGGACGTGGAAGCCCCTACAGCGTGCCTACAGACAACGCAGTTTACAGAAACAGAAACAATCTAAGATGGTTGACTCAAAACGAAGTGAAGCAATATTAAAAAACTTAGCTCAAGAATTGCTCACGGATGAAGAGTGCCTTATATTTAAGCAAGCTTTACATCATTTTCGTGTCTCGCATTCTGTCCCCGCATTGTGCCAACAACTTAGACAGGTGATAAACACAACTCCAAAAATTCTCCTTTTGGTAGAATTAAGCATGCGAATGCCTTCAAACTTACAAGACGATTTCCATAGATTATGTTCATTACAATTTCCAAATTATGACTCATATCTAAAAATAATCACTAGTGGTAACGCAAATGAAATGCCACATATCATTGCTCAAGATAATTCGGGAAAAATTAAAGTTGTTTCGAGAGGAAGTGAGAAAAAACTGATGATGAAATACAATAATCAAAAACAGACATATGAGTTACGTTCCTTGCCAGGGACCAGCATTACGAGTGGTGTTTACAGCAATGGAAGTGATAGTGATGATGATGATTTTGATGAAATAGAGGCTTTGAAGGACAATCAGGGTAATGGTCGAGCAACTCCCATTCACTTAGAAGGGAAGAAGAATGTTCATAAAGTGTTTTTGAATCGTCATGAGGACGGGAGTTTAGGGCTTGGTATAACAGGAGGGAAGGAGTATGGTACGGAACTGGTCATCAATGTGGTAGAAGAGGAAGGGCCAGCAGCCTCACAGGTAATGTCAGCCGACTTTCTGTTAAAGGGACTCCACTAAGTTGTTTACTGGAAATATTTACTTGAGATTTTTACACCAGATGATTTAGATATATACCAATAACTTGTGTGCACAATTTTAGATCTTTCTCTAACTTTGTTTCGATTTTCAGAATGATCATTTTATTGTGCAAAATGACATAAAATCGAAAAGTGTTTAAATGTAAGCATTTTCAAATTTTATGTTTTTGGCCTCATAGACCTCAGTTGAGCTCCCTTAAATAATTCTATAGAATAGATGTCTTAGATTATATGAGCCGCGTCACGACAAAACCAACATAGTGCATTTGCCACCAGCATGGATCCAGACCAGCCTGCGCATCCGCGCAGTCTGATCAGGATCCATGCTGTTCGCTTACAAACCCTTTAACAAGTAGAGAAGCTGATAGCGAACAGCATGGATCCTGATCAGACTGCGTGGATGCGCAGACTGGTTTTGATTTATGCTGGTCGCAAACCCATTATGTTGGTTTTGTCGTGAAGCAGCTCATATATCCTTTCAACATTACCACACTTAATTTTTGCCATGGACAAGAATGTAGAAATGAAATTATTAGTAGTGTTAATAAACTGTTGAGTGTATAATGATTATTATATGAATAACAAATGGCATCATTAGTTCCAAGCATCACATATTCTGTTGTATTTGTTGATGTGTATTTATACCATACATGTACATAGCAACTGCCATGCCTCTTTGTGGTTTGTCATGCTGCGAGTTAGGTCGATAATTTAAAATTACCACAGATTAATATAATGATGATAAAATCTCAAAAGTTTGTTTCCCTGTTTCTTTCTTCTTTTTTTTTTTTTTTTTTAGAAATTTATGCCCGTCTAGTGATGTAAAGCAATCGATTGTTAAAAATGATTAATATATATATCATTAAAGTGACATTATGCTCATTTTTACCTGAAAATATATTTCAAAAGATTAAATTTTATTATGGTGAGTGGCAAATGATTGAAAAAAAGTTGTGGATGAAAAAAAAAAAACTAAAAAAATTATAAAAAAAGTGCCCCATTCTTTTTATAATTATTTCTTATGTAACTGGTACATTCTGAATCTTATTAATTTAATAGAAATTTCTGTGGGGCACATGGTTTATTTCTTATTTTTGCATTGTAAAATATAAAGATGAACACAATTTTGACAAAATGTAAAGTTATTTGACTTTTACCTCTACACTTACCATTTACACATGGATAGGCTTAATGTCACTTTAACACATTTTTTGCTTTACATAGAATATCTGGTTTATTGGCAATATCACTTCTCCACATGAGCTAAACAACTCTTCTACCACATTTTCAGGAGTGAAGTGGAGAAATCATTGTTTTATATCATGAATATAATTATACTCAACTGTCATATATTGATTTTATAGTAGAGAATATTAGATATAACCAATATTTTGTAATGAGATTTCGACTTTGGAATTTATTATATATAACAATTATCATAATTAGGGTGCACATGACACATAACAGTTTCTTTTATTGATGTAAGTGAACTTACAGTATTTTGTATTGTAATCTAACTTTATATTAAATCAATATAACAAATTTATACATGTAATTAGCAAGATCATGGTTTTGTTGATTTAAGGGACCGAATGAGTGCATAAAATATCAATAAAACTCAGTGTAAAAGTATTTTATGTTACCTCAAGAGACTATATACTAGTAATAAAGCAAATATATAATTAGCAAGAATAAGTTTTTTGTTGATTTAATATAAAATATCATATTGAATAATTAAATTTAAAGTAAATGACAAATAATATATAGAGTGAAATTATTTTCTTGTTGATTTTAGGGTTTGCAAGTGGGTGATAAGATATTGGAAGTGAATGGGCACAATTTTCACAACATAACCCACGCAGAAGCTGTCATGATTATGAGGAATGCATGGAACCTCATTATCCTCATTGAAAGACCCAATGAAAATGAAGAAGATACAGGTTTACTTAATTTATTATCTTTAAATAAAATTCATTAAATTTCGAGTAGAATTTTGATATCCATGCATAACTAAAGAAACTGTGAGTCAAGTTTTACTATTTAGTTTTTTATGAAATGGACATTTAGTTTAAAAGAGCAATAACTCTGTAAAGTATGTATTAGTAAGCCGTACAGTACATTGTGAAAGGGCAATAACTCTGAAAAGTATATATAAGTAAGCCATACTGTATATTGTGAAAGGGCAATAACTCTGTAAAGTATGTATAAATAAGCCATACTGTATATTGTGAAAGGGCAATAACTCTGTAAAGTATGTATAAATAAGCCATACTGTATATTGTGAAAGGGCAATAACTCTGTAAAGTATGACTGTATATTGTGAAAGGGCAATAACTCTGTAAAGTATGTATAAATAAGCCATACTGTATATTGTGAAAGGGCAATAACTCTGTAAAGTATATATATAAGTAAACCATACTGTATATTGTGAAAGGGCAATAACTCTGTAAAGTATAATATAAGTAAACCATACTGTATATTGTGAAAGGGCAATAACTCTATAAAGTATGTATAAGTAAACCATACTGTATATTATGAAAGGGCAATAACTCTGTAGAGTCTGCTAAAGTAAACCATACAGAATGATATATAGTGAAAGGGCAAAACTTTAGTAAAGTATGTAAAAGTAAACCATACAGTATTTTATGAAATGGCAAAAAAACAACAACAGTATTACCAGTATGGTGAACCACATTTAAGAGTCATCTCCCCTAACTGTCAATGTAGTGACTAACTGTATGTAAATAAGCTGTGATGTTATTTTGTATTTAGTTAACATCTGTATATGTAATGTAATAAGCACACAAGACATATGTCTGTTACATGCATTGTTAAATTTTTTTATTTGTTTTATTTTTTTGTGGGGGGGGGGGGTTGTATGTGAATGTGTTGGAAAAGGTTGGGGTTGGGGGGATTCTGGGTTTGCAAGTCTTGAAGTTGTAACGTCTATTTGACTATGAAGTCAGGAGTCATATTCTAGGTCTACTGGTTGTGCAATTTAATTTAGTAACTAATATATTTTCATACAAATCTTTAAAACAGGCATTGTATTGGTATAACAGGTACAATATTTGAAAAATAAATAAAAGTTAATTGTTCCAAAAATGAAGAATTCTGAAAATGTGAAAGTAATTTCATTGTTATTAAATGCCATTGTGTAATTTTTGCACAAAAATTCCTTTGATCCCATGTAATAAATTGTAACCTTGATCAAGTATAAAAGATGAATAACCGTTTATGGACTAAATTTTTTTTCACCTCATTAGTTTTACTAAATTAAGATAGATATTTAATAAAAAGATTAATATTTAAGATGTGCTAATGTAATTATCTGGTCTTGTCTTATTTGATGACCTTATTGAGCAAACAAACGAAAATGACAGACAAGATTTTTTACGATGACCGAGCCTCCATAACTTGAATGGAAATGTCAACTTACTTGAGATAAGTGGGGTGAATGTTGTTAATTGGGGAAAAAATTTGACCTAAAGTCAATATTTAACTCAGAATTTTAAGAAAACATTAATGAAATATGAGGATTCATGTGTAATTTTATAGATTGTTGAAATCACCACAATTTGTATTGTTACGGTCTTTTAAATTTTAAATAGAGTAAAACCCATTATAAGCTCTTTAATAGTTGACATATTTAGCCAAATTTAATTGGTGTAAAAGTTTGGCCCATTTTTCAGACATTTTTTATGTCAAACCTTAAGAAAACATGGCCCATCCAATAATTGATACAGTATAAGAGGGGAAACTTGATCATTCCAAAAAACTTATAGCAATTTTTATTATCAGGGAATAGTACAACAAATAAAGAAATAGCTGCATTCCTTAACATTTAACCTGCTGAATTTCTTACCTAGCCAGAGTAAAGGTTAAAAAAGACAACTGGTTCTTAAACATGCAATATATAAACTGCCATTACACAGGACCTCAGTCTTTTTTAACAGGAATAAAACTGGGGATCCCTGGATTTGTTGTCAGACAGTGTAACCACTTGACCAATAAACTTTATACATACATGTATATCATTTTCAACCTCCTTCATAAAGAGTACCTTTGATTACAAGAGTTTTCATTGGTTGTTACAGATGATGTTGACAGAGCTGTCTCAAGGAAACCCATAAAGGATCTTGAAATTGTTGTGTATCCCTCAAATACCGGAAGACTTGGCTGTATAACTCAAAGGTCGGTGTGAAGCTTGTTCACTTATAAGATATCATGGTTGTAGGTTATGAGTTAATCAAATGTCTCTTTAATAGAAAGACTTAAAGAAAAGAAAAATGTAACAATATTTTTTCTTTGTTTTTACAGAAGATAATACATTGTCATTTTACTTGTTCAAGCATTCTAGTGAATATCCATGTTAAACCTTTGCTTAATGTCTTACACTGACTTTAATGTCTTACACTGACTTGTCCATCTTTCAATCTGGACAAAACCATTCCATCATTTTTAGGAAAAACTTCAAAATTAGACTTGACTGAATATCAAACAGGGCAGACCATGATTAGATGGCACAGATGAGCTAGCAACTCATGATCTGCACTGGCTGCATGAGTAGATTCAGTTGTTAAGCATATTACAGTATTATGAGAATAAATACAATGTTATCTTTACTATTTATAGACTACCATCAAGTGACTTGCTTGTACAGAGTGTGGAACTTAATTCTTCAGCAGAGAAAGCTGGTTTACAAGTACATGATCTGATATATAAGGTATGTACCAAAGTACCATTTCTTTTAAATGTTTGGTTGAATAGACTAACTCTGTTTTTTTTCCCAGCTAATCAGTGGGTAGTCGAACAAACTTTACAGTTACAGCTTCGAAAATAAACGCAAGAGGTTGACTAATCTATTGTGAGGGGTAGTGCACGGTTAAGCTCTAACAGTAAAGTTTGTTTGTACCTACAAATTAGCTAGGAAAAATACACATTTGACAAGTTTTGGATAACATGTATTGAAGAAATTATTTTATGTCTGCTGTTGTAGACAAACATAGATGTTAATAATAAAATGTTACTTCATCATCAGAATAGAAAGTCTTTAACCATTACTACATTAAAGAAATTTATAAACAGACTTGTTCGTCTTTCAATCTGGACAAAACCATTTATCATATCGCAAACAGAAATTTTTTCAAAAAATAAAGCGCTAACCAAATAGTAAATAGTTCAGGCTGATCTTGGTCTGCACTGGTAGTATGGGGAGGGTCTGTGGTCTGCAACAGAATAAAGGTTAAAGTGTAAATCACCATGATATGAACTATTTGTCGGTTATTATCCCCCGCCGAAAATTTTCGGCGGAGGATATAGAAATAGTCTCCGTCCTTCCGTCCGTCCTTCCGTCCGACATTTTTGTCCGGAGCATATCTCTAAAAGTATTTGAGTTATCAACTTGAAACTTCATAGGTGGATAGACCTCATTGAGGAGGAGTGCAGTGCACAAGAATGATAACTCTACCTTGCATGATTTTTGAGTTATTGCCCTTTGTTATTTTTCAAAATTGATTTTTGTCCAGAGCATAACTCCAAAAGCCTATGAGATATTAACATGAAACTTCATAGGTGCATAGATCTCACTCAGGAGGTGTGCAGTGCACATGAATGATAACTCTACCTTTCATAATTTTTGAGTAATTGCCCTTTGTTATTTTTCATACCTAATTTTTCACCTGAGTGGAGCATAACTCAAAAAGTGTTTGAGATATCAACATGAAATGTCATAGGTGGATAGATCTTATTGAGGAGGAATGTTGTGCGCAAGAATGATAACTCTTCCCTATACAATTTTTGAGTTATTGCCCTTTGTTTTTTTTCATCCTATTTTGTCCAGAGCTTATCTCAAAAAGTATTTGAGGTATCAACTTGAAACTTCAAAGGTGGATGGATCTCATTGAGGAGGAGTGCAGTGCTTAAGAATGATAACTCTACCCTGCATTATTTTTGAGTTATTGCCCTTTGTTATTTTTCAAAATTAATTTTTGTCCAGAGCATAACACAAAAAGCCTTTGAGATATCAAAATGAAACTTCATAGGTGCATAGATCTCACTCAGGAGGTGTGCACTGCACAAGAATGATGACTCTACCTTTCATAATTTTTGATTTATTGCCCTTTGTTATTTTTCATACTTGATATTTCAATTCAATTTTTTTCTCAAAAAGTGTTTGAGGTATCAACTTGAAACTTCATAGGTGGATAGATTTTACTGAGGAGGGATGCAGCACACAAGAATGATAACCTACCCTGCATTATTTTTAAGTTATTGCCCTTTGTTATTTTCAGCCATCAGTATTCACATAGGTTTCAAATCTGTAATCACTATAGCCATCAGTTTTCATTACCAAAAGACCTCTTTAAATGAAATTATTCTGTTCTACTACATATACATTCTTCCAATGAGCAAACACATTCGGCGGGGGATGGCCATGTTGACATGGCTCTTGTTACCAAGATGTTTTGTTACTCTCATAGATTCACTTCTTGTAATCTATTATAAAACATAAACATGGGGTGGTGCCCTCCCGTACCAAGGTACTTACTACATGTATTTCCATAAAGTTTTAAGAATGAAAAAAGACTTATTTTCATTGACTTATTATATTGTGGTATTGCTGGATCTTTACTTAAAAGTACATGTTTCTGTCATTATGATCAAAGACAATAAGATTTAGGTTAATCTGCCAATTGTTTAGGAGTGGTGCTTTATATGCAAATACCACTTTGTTTGTATTACTTTGATACCGATTGGGACATGGTATCTGCAGGAAGCACAATATGCACACAGAGTTAACCTTGAAAAAATTTGACAGGTCATTGAGTTATAGAATTAAGTACTACTATACAATGTTTGTTCATATAGGTTGATGGTGTGAGTGTCCGGGAGCTGTCGGAAAAACAAATTGTTATGCTTACAAAAGCCAAGAGAATCAATATGAATATCAAACGCTATGAAGGAGGTATGTAAAATTTCTATAACAACATTATTAATCACATTATTAGAAGTTTGTAATGAAAATAATCTACAAATTCATGTACTGCCCTTATCTTTTTCAAGTTTGAAAAATATTTTCATTTTGGTCTGAAGAATATTTAAGTAGCCGAGTTGTTAATACATATATCAGACAAGTAATCTTATGATTGCTGACCGCATGGGTTCAAACTCTGTCGGACAAGCCATTGTTTCCTTGAGTAAGAAACTTAACACTTATTGCTTAGTACTGGTTGATTCCAGGAATGGATTGGAGAGTGTTTCAATAAGCTAATAGTTTCCAACACAGTTGAACAAAAATAAATTTGTATAGACTAAAAATATTTATTGCCAAATCCTAAATAAGCAATGGTTTGTTTAAAAAGCTACAAATTTATATAGCCTTTTAAACTTCTCTTAATACTTATATAAACCTTATACAAAATGTGTTAACTAGAGCTTTTTTTCAACCTTTTATTAAGTAGAGCATTTTTCAGCCTTTTTACTTTTGTGTGTTTTAGAAAATAAAATCTTATTTATAAATCAGGAGATAATATAGATGGTCTTGATGGGAACTTTCACTTACCAACCCCAAATCAACCATATCGGAGATCCGAATCTGAGCCTCGGTCAGATGGTGGCCGTCACCATTCTTCAGAATCGCACCACTCACGACATCATTCAAGTAATCCTTCACCGCGATATGTGTCCAACTTTAGTTCATATAGTCCTCATTCTACCCGACGATTAGTAGATCATCCCGAGCATTTAGTCTACGGCAATAGACCTGTACGGGAAGCTAACTGGATTATTTCGCCAAAGCCTCGAGAACATAGATACACACAGAGGAGACAAGTTGTTATGAGAGAAGCCAACCCACGTATTTATCATAACAGAAGTCGATCAGAAGAACGATATGATAGTCGCTCACATCCGAGAACTATAGTTCGGGAAATTAGTGTACCCAATGCTGGTAAATCGAGGTACATTAGAAATCGTTCTCATTCCGCACATAAAAATACAATACAGCGTGTACATCATGAAGATAATGTGATAAGAGCCATACAAATGGGTCTAGAGAAACGACAACGTGCTGTCAGACTGTCACTCTATCAGATGCCCGACCCTGTCGACTACGAGTGGGAAATTTAGCAATAATTCAACAACTATAGCTGTGCTATAGGCTACATTAGAGTACACTTTATATTTGATATAATTTACTAGTTTCATATTTATAAGTTCATAGTTTACAAACTATACATTAAGTAACTAGTACTTTTAGAAAAAAAATAGCTTGATGTATATCATTGTCAAATTGTAATTGAAGCTCATTGCAATATATATGAGTATATTGTGCTGATATTCCTGGTATATTATGCTGAATGAACAATATGTTATGCAGAATTTCTTGTGATATGCTAAGGTTGTGGTATGCTGTGCTAGTATTCTAAACTGATATGTTATGCTGATATTTGTGAATGTTACACTATGACTTGATGTAGTATGTGATACTAATATAAATATCATATTATCTGATAACATTGTTTTTTTCTTGTTTTTTACATTCTAGTGTGATTTCTTGCGTTAAAATTTAACAATATTATGCAGACCTTGAAAAATGTTATGCTGACATTAAAAATGTTATGCATACATTAAATAATGTTATCCTGACATGAATAATGTTATGCTGATTATTAATTATTATGCATACATCAATAATGTTATGCATACATTCAAAATGTTACGCTGACATGAAATAATGTTATGCTGACATTAAATAATGTAATGCTGACATGGAAAATGTTATGCTGACATGCAATAATGTTATGCTGACATGTAATAATGTTATTCTAAGATTAAAAACTGTTATGCATACATGTATAATATTTCATGTTATTCTGACATTAAATAAGGTTATTCACACAATGTTATGCAAACATTTTATGCAATGCAGATAATATTATGTTAGGCTGACATTAAATAATTCTATGCTGACTTGGAATAATGATATTCTGACATTAGATAATGTTTTGCTGTTATTGAGTGATGTTAAATTGACTTGCATTAAGCTTAATTAATGTTTTATAATATTATGTAATATTATGCTAACATTGAATGTTGCTATACTTATATTTTAATTTAAACCATACAAAATAAAGTTATAGAATTTTATGCTACAATGAATATTTTAAGACTAAAGTAATGACTTGAAATGAGACAAAGTTCCAAGTCAAGTTTATAAAACTGTACATTTTTACATTAAAGAAGCTATAGGGCTTGCTTATAGAATATTGATGGCTCTACTATATTCCAGCTTTACTGGTAGAGGGAGACCTCGGGGTGCCTGTTTGTGCCTGACATAATGCATTTAGGGCCACCTGAGGTTTCCTTTTACCAGTAAAGTGGGAAAGTTGCTATGCAGCCTTTATAGGGTCAATGTGACTTAAAACCCAACAAAACAGCAGCATAAAGCTGTATGTGCAATTTATATGATATACTCAGATTGTGACTTAAGAAGTTATTTATTTCATTAGAACATTTCAAAGTATGAACATTAAAGTGCTGCACCATTCGTCATGTTTATATATATATTTCAAAATATTCTTTTAGATTTTTTATTAATTGTTTATAACTACCCAGAAATCCTTTTGTTATTTATTCTGTCTCTTTTATGTAAAATGATCATTTTTTAAAAATGGTGTAGATTTGTTGTTATTGTCAGTCAGGCAGAAGAGTTACATGTATTATGATGGTATTATATTCAAAGGAACTTGGAAATGGAACCACCTATTGCGGCGCATATTTTTGATTCTTATAACTGTGCATTTTTCCGATACTGTAACTGCTTTTCTTTTTTTTTTTAATGTTTCTCTTATATTTGAATATTTTATCGTACTATCAGAGTGTATGGCATCTAAAGAATATAATATCAAATTAACATGAGTTGCTTGTTTGAAAATTGGCCAAGTTTGACAATATCATAAAAAAAAAATTTTTTAAAGGAGTAGATTTAGTTATGCTAAATATTTTGTATTTTATAAAACTTCAATTTTTAAAAAAAAAATGAAACAATTTTCTGGGTGGACATCTTTAGCTTGTTGATATATATAGAAAACAGTAAAGATAATATGTCTGTTTGGTGCAATAAAATGTGCTTGAAGTAAATTTGACCGATTTTCAAACTAGCAGGTTATATCAAATTTAAATTATATCTTTATTTAAAGACTACACACTCGTACAAGTATGTACAGGATTAAAAATGCCCCTACCCAAGTTTCTATGATTTTTTTATCTAACATAAGTTAAGATTGAAGGTAATTTTAATTTTATTTCTGTTTCCTTTTATCAAATAAAAGAGTGTCTCAAACTTTTAGTCAGTTAGCGTCCAATTTTCTTTACTGTTCACCTGTCTATGTGCTTAAATACTGTGTTTAGTGTATAAATTTATTATTCTATATCAGTTTTTTAAAATATGATAATTGTCATTATATAATGATAAATGCCCATACCAACATAATTGTACATGATTATTGACATACCAATATGGAAATCATACTAATGATAGATTTGTGACACAAACTAACAATAAAGAATTGTAACACACCTAATTAAATAAGAATGTAAGATTTGAGACACACATTAACAAGTAAAACATTTGTGACAAAAATTGATAAGTTGAACATTTGTGACACACATTGACAAGTTAAACATTTGTGACACACATTGACAAGTTAAACATTTGTGACACACATTGATGAGTTAAACATTTGTGACACACATCGAAAAAGTTAAACATTTGTGACACACATTGACAAGTAAAACATTTGTGACACACATTGACAAGTAAAACATTTGTGACACACATTGATGAGTTAAACATTTGTGACACACATTGATGAGTTAAACATTTGTGACACACATTGACAAGTTAAACATTTGTGACACACATTGACAAGTAAAACATTTGTGACACACATTGACAAGTAAAACATTTGTGACACACATCGAAAAGTTAAACATTTGTGACACACATTGACAAGTTAAACATTTGTGACACACATTGACAAGTTAAACATTTGTGACACACATTGACAAGTTAAACATTTGTGACACACATTGACAAGTTAAACATTTGTGACACACATTGACAAGTAAAACATTTGTGACAAACATTGATAAGTTAAACATTTGTGACACACATTGAAAAATGTTAAACATTTGTGACACACATTGATGAGTTAAACATTTGTGACACAGATTGACAAGTTAAACATTTGTGACACACATTGATGAGTTAAACATTTGTGACACACTTTGACAAGTTAAACATTTGTGACACACATTGACAAGTAAACATTTGTATTACACATTGACAAGTAAAACATTTGTGACACACATTGACAAGTAAAACATTTGTGACACACTTTGACAAGTAAAACATTTGAGACACACATTGACAAGTAAAACATTTGTATTACACATTGACAAGTAAAACATTTGTGACACACATTGACAAGTAAAACATTTGTATTACACATTGACAAGTAAAACATTTGTGAAACATTTGTGACACACATTGACAAGTAAAACATTTGTATTACAAATTGACAGGTAAAGCATTTGTGACACACATTGACAAGTTAAAACATTTGTGACACACATTGCCAAGTAAAACATTTGTGACACACATTGACAAGTAAAACATTTGTGACATACATTGACAAATAAAACATTTGTGAAATTCACTGACATGAAATCATATTTTGTAATTGCCCATTTTCAATTTTGGGATATCAAGATGAAAAATAACACAGCCAACTGTATTAAGCACAGATGTGCATACTGGTTGGGCACTATACTGGTGGCAAATGCTCATCATTGTTAACTAATTCCTGCAGGTTAAAGGCTAAGAAAGATGAGCATTTGATGACTGTAAATTAGTTTATTTAAAAAACATTAGCAATATCAAGTATAATTCATTTCATAGGTTGAATAAAATACTCAGTAAATTATCATACACTTCAAACATGTATACAGGGTATGCATAGATTTTTATGTTCAAATAAATATGATAATAATGTGTTCTCTTCTAATCAAAATTATTTATTTAGAGCTTTCTCTTGAACAATCATGAGCTACATATTTTAATGCTTTTTTCTTATTCGTTCCACTGCCAATTCTATTTACTTGTCATATTATCTCCCTTGAACTATCCTTGTGCCATTACCGTCACTGGTTGTCTCCCTTTCTTCATGTAAAATAAAGTATATAAAAGATTCTTCCAAAATACTTACCTACTTTAAAATGTATACCTGTTATGACAGAGAGGCCACCCAAGCACGTTATATAATCTATAAATAGCTTTGAAATGCCTTTTTCTCCGAGTTGTTCAGACTGCAAAAATTATATATATTATAATTATATTCAACCTTTTTTCCCCTTAAAATATATTTAGTTTTTTCTTTAAAAATAAATATTCTGAAAATTCACCTAAATACCTAATGATATGACTTGATGTTGCATTAGTTTTGTTGTTATTATTCTGAAGAAACGTTGGCAAATTATATAAATAAAAATCAAAGTAGTCTTAATTGTTGTTGATGTCTTTAATAGGTTTATTCAGGAGTATTAACATTCCTGTGTGTTCTCTTCAACAGATAGGGTTCAACAATAGAAAAAGTAAACAAGCTGAAGAAATGTTGATTTGGGTTGTAGACAGAGGCTGATTTGATAAGCCATATAAAATGAGCCACACCATGACGAAACCAACATAATGGGTTTGCAGTCTGATCAGGATCCATGCTGTTCGCTTACAAGCCCTATTACAAGTAGAAAAACTGATAGCGAACAGCATGGATTCTGATCAGACTGCGTGGATGCGCAGGCTGTGTCTTGATCAATGCTAGTCCCAAACGCACTATGTTGGTTTTGTCGTGATACGGCACATAAAGATATTCACTTGCAAAACAGTTTTAATTTAGAACATATCATAATCACCAGCTATGAAGTCTGTGGTTGTATAATAATGTTATATAATGTTTCAAAATACATGGTTTTATTTTAAATGTTAAAGCAACCTTCAACTTTTATTTTCTGTTGGAAAAACAATCCTGTGTTGCTTTAAATTAAGTATTTCAGTGATTTTATCTTGGTAAAGTGCAGATCATACCACTGTTAAACACATGTTTTATATATGGTTAGAAACATATGGTGTCTCCGAGAAAAGTACCCTGTATGTTTTACATATGGTAAAGTTCATATGGTTAAAAACATAATGTTTCACTAAGGAAAGCACACTCTATGCTATGTAAATATGGTAAAGACAAATGTTTTTTCGTATGGTTAAAAACATATTGTTTCCCTAAGGAAAGCTGACACTCTATGCTATGTAAATATGGTAAAAACTTATGTTTTTCATATGGTTGGAAACATATTGTTTCTCTAAGGAAGGTAGACTCTATGCTCTGTAAATATGGTAAAGACTTATGTTTTTCATGTATGGATGCACATGAATATTCATGTTTTTCATAGGTTGTACAAAATTCTTGTGAAAAACACACCATATTGCCAGATATCATGTGTTTCAAGCGTAAACAGACTGTTTCTGTCATATTAATGTATAACAGTGAATAGCATATTGTGTGTATGTTAAATGTTTTTAAAATTTCTTTATGAAATGTCTGGAAAAAAGTGATCCCTCGGAAGCATTAATAACAGGAAAATTACATGACAATTGTAGACTCGGTTTGATTGAGTCTGTACATGAGGGATAATGAAAAAGTGCAACATCTCTCATGCCCCCTAGCACCGGCTTGAGCGGTATTAAATTCTCAACACTTAAAAGTATTGCACTCAATGATCCTGAAGACCAAGAAAAATTAAGCAACACTGAAGTGAAGTACGGGGCAAATTTTTACGGCTGTCAAACAGCACTTGACACCTGCTGTTGTGATGTATGAATATCTGGAAAAAAAAATCCCTCGGAAACATTGAAAACACATGAAAATTGCAGACTATGAAAAGGTATTTAATCATATCAAGAAAGTTTCTTTGAGAATATCAGTAATTGTGGTTCATAGTCACAATGCATTTCATAGAAAAATTAATAAAGAAGTATGGTTTACAAATGATTTCCTTGTTCAGATCATAATTATGTTATAAGGGCTTTCTGAAATGATTGACCATAGGACATAGGACACTGGTACCCCCACACTCCACAGTCTACTGACTACCCCCTAACTCTAACTGGTTGGGGCATAAAAAATAATATCCAATTTTTTCTAATGTTGACATTCTGATATTTCCCAACAGTAGATGCACAACTAAACATGCTATCCAACAGTCCTGTAAACTTTCATAACTAAAGGTCAAAATACTTTTTGAGCTAATCATCACACAATTTGAAAATTGCAAATTTGTTCTAAGTCAGGGGCAATAACTATGACAAACTGAATAAATCCACATGCAAAACACAAGGTGCACAGCTTCACATGCTGATCAACATTCTTGTAAAGTTTGTTGATTCTACACATGGCAGAACATTTTGAATATTTTTTGTCAAGTGCACTAAATACATGTACCATACTCTACAAATTCAGATTAAATATAAAAAAAAGCCTCCAACTGTTTCTAGGTTAAACATTAGTTGAGCAAGGTGTAACAGAAGTTGAAAATTGCAAATTTTTACTCAGTCAAGAGCAATAACTATGACAAAACTGAATTAATCCACATGCCAAAAACCCCAGGTGCACAACTTCAGATGCTGACCAACACTTATGTCATAACTATAGGTCAAATGTTTTTGAGCTATAAGGATTGGACAGTATCATTTTAAGGATTGGACAGTATCATTTTAAGGTTTGACTATATCATGTTAAGGATTTGACAGTATCATTATAAGGTTCAACTGTATCATTTTAAGGTTTGACTGTATCATGTTAAGGATTTAACAATATCAGTTTAGCTGCGTCATGTAAAACCAACAAGGTGTGTTTTTGACCACATATTTGAGTCAGGAAATAATTGACAGTATTATTGCGATTGACGCATGGTTAGTCAGAAGTTATTTAGTAAGGCTACTTTTCTTTGTATTTTAGGTGGTATTCAACAAGCAGTCCTTCACCCCCAAGTGCATAATATGCAAGGAAAGGGATCGGAATGTCTTCCTGATTCCCTGCGGTAAGGAATCACCAATATTGTATGGTTTGCGCAACACATCTGGAAGGAACAACTGCATCATGCTCTTTCTGCAGAAGAGTAATATCTAGAAAGCCCTGTAGAAAACACATGTTGCACACAAAGAGTTAAAACTTTTTACAGTATTTCTGTACCATCTTTATACTTTTACTTGAACACATAAAGTTTATGTGCTTTTATTTGTCAAGAATTTTCAATGCAAATGTTTTTATTAGCTCAAGTAGTATAATCATGCATTGTGGTCAAAACTTGTCCGTGGTCCATTTGTTTGTCTGTCAAAAATTAGCTCCGTAAGCTAGCAGGATAGCTTACTCACATGAAAGAATCCAATTTAAGTCCCTGTTGGGATTCGAACCCACAGCGGTGAGGGGCAAGTGGTTTGAAGTCAACAACCTTAACCACTCAGCCATGGACGCCCCGTCTGATTTTAGTAATACCACAATTAATCGTCTCTATATGCCTTTCAAAGTGTAAAAGAGATGTCATTTAACAGTTATGAGATAATGAAAGTTCTTGAGCCATCATTACAGTCAGCTATTTTTACTATTAAGTCACCCACATACATGTATAAATACATACTACAATAGCATGGTTTTATTAGATCTTCCGTTTAAGTATAGCTGCATGTGCAGTTTTTATGCAATTATATATGACAGTATATAAAACATTGATAAATCAAGTGTAGAATCTATTTAAGAGCATTTAAAACCCTTTTTCAAAGGGTCGGTGGGTTGACGTCATTGAAACAAACACTGTGAAAGATATATTCCACTGAGGATTGACATATCAAGACTGGTAATAATTTTTGAATTAGAACCATTTGATGTTGTTCAGATTCAGAACCAATAAGTTATGTGCAACATCACAGACCATGTTTTCACCAAACATTTTCTAGAATAATCATTTATAAGCTGAGTTGCAACAAAAATCACTTAAAAGGCTAGGAAAAGGAGATAAGCCAATGAAGTCTACTGCCCAATATCTTGACCTGGAAATTAACATTCTCTATGAAAAGGGCATTCTGTGTGCCGGTAATGCTAAGGCACTATTGAACACTATCTGGATCAACAACTGTATATTCTTTGGTCTCGGGAACAAAAGAGAATTATGATTTGAGGTACAGCAAAATATATATATATGGTTGATGAGATATGATGTTGTACAAGATGTGACACAACAAGCAAATTCGTTGAATTTATATCCCCCGCCGAGTACTGGTTATTACTAACACAACAACTGAAGACATTAGGCTTTATTTATATATTTATTATGGCATAAACAGTAATATTCTTTGAACTTGATAAATATTCAGGGCAATAACAGAGCCATAACTCTGTGTTAAATAGTAATATCTGGAAATGCCAATGAGATGTATGCATACTGCATAACTAATCAAGGGCCATAAATCTAAGTTATAAGTGTCTGACCGGATCAAAGTGACTATATGCACATCTCCTCTTCGTATCCCATAAAGTTTCATTGAATTCCAGCCAGTAGTTACAGTAAAGTAGCACGGAAACGATTATTGCTCTGGTTGTATACTGCAAAAGTTATCAAGGGCCATTACTCAAGTTAAAATGTCTGACCTGAACAAGGCGACGATATGCCCATCTCCTCTTGGTATTGATGGTTCCAAAATTAAGTTTCATTGAATTCCAGCCAGTATAGTTGCAGAGAAGTAGCGCAGAAACGAATATTTTTCTATATGCATACTGCATAACTAATCAAGGGCCATAACTCCGAGTTGAAATGTCTGACCCCGACAAGGCAATGATATGCGCATCTTCTCTTGGTATTGAAGGTTCCCATAAAGTTTTGTTGAATTCCAGCCAGTAGTTGCAGAGAAGTAGCGCGGAAACGATTTTTGCTCTATATGCATACTGCATAACTAATCAAGAGCCATAACTCTGAGTTAAAGTGTCTGACCCGAACAAGGTGACGATATGCGCATCTCCTCTTGGTATTGAAGGTTCCCATAAAGTTTTGTTGAATTCCAGCCAGTAGTTGCAGAGAAGTAGCGCCGAAATGATTTTTGCTCTATATGCATACTGCATAACTAATCAAGGACCATAACTCTAAGTTAAAGTGTCTGACCGGAACAAGGCGACGATATGCGCATCCCCTCTTGATATTGAAGGTTCCCATAAAGTTTTGTTGAATTCCAGCCAGTAGTTGCAGAGAAGTAGCGCGGAAACGATTGTTACTCTATATTCATACTACATAACTAATCAAGAGCCATAACTCTGAGTTAAAGGGTCTGACTGGAACAAGCCGACGATATGCGCATCTCCTCTTGATATTGATGATTCCCATAAAGTTTCGTTGAATTCCAGCCAGTAGTTGCAGAGAACTAGTCCGGAAACAAAATTCGGACATACGGATGGACGGACAGACAACGCCAAAACTATATCCCCCTCCCGTTTCCATCGGCGGGGGATAATAAACTTTAATGGAAATGCCATGCTCTCATTCTAGTTAGCAAGATAGTTTCACTTTTCTTCATCTTGTCAGGCTAAAAACTTATCACATAGAACATGGAAATATTTGTATGTAGACATATAACTGACATGTGTAGAAATAGGAAATATTTCTATGTGGACAAATATGATATAAATGACAAAACCAACAAGAACTTGGCAAAATATAGAAATTTAATTTGATCAGCATTTCAAATACAGAAATATATTATGTTTTATGTTAAAATATAAATTTAAGGCATACAACATATTTTTACTAAAGGCATGTGGAGATATATATTGCTTTATAAATAAGAGTAATATCTATGGACATTTGACCTTTAACCTGCTGGAAACAAAAGTAATTGGCCTTGGCCACTAGTATAGACCCAGGCCAGACAGTATTTCTGTGCAGTCTGACCAGGCTCTAAACTGTTACTGGATTTTGTATTTTGTAAGTAAAATACTGTACTGGCATGCGAGCAGTTCCCGTACAAAAATCGTAGTTACTTAAACATTATTTTTCATTACGCTCACTCACCAAAATTTGAATGTTACACAACAATATTCAGCTCGTCACACAAATCATGGAAATTCCATCATGTTCTAAACATAGAATAACCCTTAGTTATGAGGCCTCATATGGGGTACCGAAATTATCCATTATTTTGTATGAAGAGAAGTAGTTCCCGTACATAAAATTTAACCCATTATAATTATACAATTTTATTATATCGGACCTATTTTTTATTTATAATTGTTGAACAGACAATTTTCTAAGAGATAAATAGATGTAATTCAGGAAATAGAAAGCAGTCTAAACGCGTGTATCTATTACCCGGTACCGTTACCCCCAACGCATTCACATGCGATGGCATGCTTGTATGCATGATATTTTACGTATCAAAGCCATAAAATTATTTTATATAGTAATATTGGTCAAAATTCTGATAATTAAACAAGTTTTCATCACATTGCCTTCTTATCTGTAAACAAGTGGTATTAGTGGAAAACCCTTTAACATGCCTCACGTGTAAGTATATTTGCGCATGCGCGCAAGGACGGAAATCCCCCAGATAAAACAAGGTCACGTTTTGACAACGCACAGGTGAAAGTGATTTAAAATGAGACTTTTTATACGTACTGCCGAACTGACACTTAGATTTTGTCTCGTTTATGTATCTGCTTGATTTGAAATGAATTTTTGAAGAATGCATGTAAAAATCAAGCGTTTAAATGAAAAATACGGGTACTGCTTCTGTACGGGAACTGCTCGCATGCCAGTATAATTAAATATTTCTGTGTGTCAAAAAGTTAGCAAATTGAAATTCCAGACATTTTTAGATGAGAAAATATTTCCTGGAAGGGTAGAATTTAATGAAAGGTTGGTTAATGTTTTATACGTTTGAGGAAAATTGTGCTATTTTCGTCAATTTGCAAAATTCGCCAATATTTCCGTGTCGTTAATATAACCCCTTAAACAGTAGACTATGCCAAATGAGAAAATACATTACACAAAATCAGCAGGTTATAGGTTAAATGTAATTTTTATAATTCTCTATGATTAGACAAGAAATGAAACAAAAAATTGGGGGGTTTGTAATGACAATGCTTTTTTAAAAAGCTAAAAAATATTGTTCACTTAAGTGCGTAATCATTCAGAAATATGAAGGCAAAAATATCAGAATAATAAAAATTCCAAAGATTATCTTCTATAGCTTTTGATGTACAGCTAGTTAACATTAAAAAATGCTATTTTGGCAATTTCTGACAGATAACTTTTCAGAAAGCTAAAGGTTGAGTAGAGGACCTATATTTAATATAAACAAAACAATAAAAAACCAAACTCTTCTTATATCTAAAACAATCACAAAATGTTCATGGCTAATGAGACTTGAGCACTATAATGTGGGGCTTCTTAAGTAGTTTAAGAATATGAACAAGAGGGCCATGATGGCCCTGAAATCGCTCACCTGTATATAGAAACTCTCCTTGACAAGGAAAAGTAATATTGTAAACTATAACCAAAAGCAGATATAAAATTTAAATCTTAAACTGATATCACAAAGTTCATATTTGCATCTGCCATGGCAACCAGAGTTCTGTATGGAATTAAATTCTTTGAACAATTTTGAAAAGTGACCACCAAAGGAACATTCCTATGAAGTTTGGACAAAATTGGCTCAGTGGGTTATGAGAAGATGTCGTTTAAAGTAAAAGTTTACGGTAGATGGACGGACACCGGACGAAAAGCAATCACTTTGTGACAGGTGAGCTAAAAAGGAACTACTCATATACACAATTTAATATTTCATTAACAAGTTCATTATATTATGCTCAGTCCTAATATTTGAAATTAAATCTTTGCATGATACTTCATATAAAAATCATGTTGATATTTTGACATCTATTTTAAAAAATATATAAAAAAATCAGAAATGTTTAAAAAGATTGAACATTTTTAGCAAAGAAACAAACTAACAGAAGCTTCCTGAGTTAAAGACTGACCCTATACAATACAAACAGAGTGATAAAAACATTCAAACAATATAAACTACAAGTCAGAGTAGCACTGATGATCGGACATAAAACTTCACAAACAACAATAAAATCAGAGACAGATTGACCTTTATCACCACAACAACAGTAATTTGGTGACCAAAGAGGGTAGTGGTGGTGTTGGTAGTTTTCACTCTGGATCATGGCAGTAAGCCACATTGAATTTACCAGAGTACAGTTCAGCCACCATATCATTCCTGGGCAGGCTGCCAAGCAGTCTAGTACTAGTTGCCTTCACTTCTGCAAGGAACTGGAACTTCTGTACTTATCAGAGCATACTTGACCCCTAATCATATAATCATATTTAGCTTATCAATTTCAGGGTGACCCCCCAAAAACATACAACCAGGGTGACACTGTCATGGACGTCCAGTTTAAAACTTTTAATAATACCGTCAACAGTTAAAAACAAGATTGCATTTGTGAAAAATGCTATGCCACCGCATTAATACAACACTAAATAGTGATGTAGGAACAGAATTTTTTTGTTCTATACAATTGAAGATTGCCATAATGCATAGATCACTGACCTATCTAATTCTTTTTATCAGATTAGTGGTTAAATCTATTATTATTCAAATAAAAGATCAGAGTAGGAATCTATCAATGCAGTTAAGTCTAGTGAATTTGGTGGTGAACATCATATTTCAAATGGCCAAAATTCCATGACTGTACATCAAAGGACAACACTTTGTCAAAATCTAGGCCAGCTGATATCAAAGTTCACTTGACATCTTAATCTGTGCACATGGTTCAAATTTCATAGCTGCACATCAAAGGACAAGAAAGTACATGTAGGTCACATCATAAAAATCTAGGTCACCTGTTATCAAAGTTCAATTTTACAACTAAAACTCTGCACATAGTCCAAATTTCATGGCTGTACAAGGCAAAATTTTGACCCAAGGGTTTAATTCAAACAATCTTGATACAGGTCCACCAAACAACATTTCCGACCAAACAACTTTCATGTCAAATATCTAAGCTGTAGCTTTCTCCAATTCAGAAAACATTTGTTTTAGTTTCTGTTTTTACTATGTGTACATAATGAAAATCAATGCCCCAGGGCAGGGCCAATTTTGACACCAGGGGCAAAAATTGAACAGCTTTGGTAGGGGCCCTATGGCTGATTTTATTATAAAACAAACATCAAAGCTCTAAGCCTTGTACCTTCAGACAATAAGATTTTTAATTTTTCACTATATGTACATAGTGACTGAAAATCAATGACCCCCGGGGCGGGGCCAATTTTGACCCCAGGGCTATAATTTGAACAATCTTGCTAGAGGTTCACTACACAATGTTTCATGAAAAATATCTAACCTCTAGCATTTGTCAATTTAGAGAAGATGATTAAAAGTTTTTACTATAGACATATAAGGAAAACCTATGGCCCCCGGGGCGGGGCTAATTTTGACACTAGAAGCAAAATTTGAACAACTTTGGTAGAGTACCTTTAGATGATATCATATACCAAATATCAAAGCTCTAAGCCTTGTACCTTCAGACAATAAGATTTTTAATTTTTCACTATATGTACAGTATATCAAAGCTCTAATCCTTGTACCTTCAGACAATAAGATTTTTAATTTTTCACTATATGTACATAGTGACTGAAAATCAACGACCCCCGGGGTGGGGCCAATTTTGACCCAAGGGCTATAATTTGAACAATCTTGCTAGAGGTTCACTACACAATGTATCATGCAAAATATCTAACCTCTAGCCTTTGTCAATTTTGAGAAGACGATTTTTATAAGATTTTACTACATGTATATACATAAAAGAAAAACCTATGACCCCGGGGTGGGGCTAATTTTGATGCTAGAGGAAAAATTTGAACAACTTTGATAGATTACCTATAGATGATATCATATACCAAACATCAATGCCATAAGCCTGGTACCTTCAGACAAGAAGGTATTTTAAGTTTTTACTATATGTACATATAGTAAAAAACAAAGACCCCCAGGGCGGGGCCAATTTTGACCCCAGGGCTATAATTTGAACAATCTTGGTAGAGTATCACACAATGCGTTATGCAAAATATCTATGCTCTAGGCCTTGTGGGTCTTTACAAGAAGATTTTTTAAAATTTATTCTTATAATTCCTTTTGGTTGCCATGGCAACCAGATTTCTGCATGGAATGAAATTCTTTGAACAACTTTGGAAGCCCTTCACCCAAGGATCAATCCTGCCAAGTTTGGTTGAAATTGGACAAGTGGTTTTTCACAAGTTCACTATATAATCTATAGAACATACATACATTCAAACACACACACAGGTGAATCGCAATATGCCACCGCATCGCAGATGCTGCGGTGGCATAAAAACAGCATCAAATTTGAACTACACTAGAAATAATATCAACCAAAAATTGTAATATCAAAAATATTAGAGAAAACAAACATACAATATAAACCTACTGCTTGAAACAGACTTACATACAATGAAAGATGATGAAAAAATTATGTACAATTTCAGCATAACACTATTTCATAGACTATGAATTCAACAAAAATTATACCTTTAAAACAACATCTGTTCAATATGGTTTTGGGCATATTTGAGACACAAGTGGCATTGTTTAAATTCCATATTTCAGGAATATATCCACAATTACCATTTGTATTATTTGATCTTTTCATTTACATAGATGAATAAAAGTTAAAATTATTGTTCAGGTGGGCATCTCTTTATTCATCTCTTAAGTTAGCTAACTACGATTGTTGTAAAGAACCGGCCCTGCCTGGTGTCTCGACAGGTGTTATCATCACCTCTGTCCCTATACCTGCCACGGTATCAACCTGATTATTGTTATCCAAATTGTTCACCTTTAAACTTGCACCTGCACCATCCTCCATTCCAATATTAGCCACTCCCCTTTCCGCAACTGTTATATTTCCAATTGGCACTACATGAGGTACCATTTCATTCTCCCGCCCATCATATTCTCGCTCATATATTGTTATGTTACTGACTGGAGGTGTGTCCTCACACAATGCTTGACAGATAGAGCTGCTGGCAGTTAAATGGGGCAGGGCTTGTTGCATGTCTGATTCTTCTCGTTCATAAATTGTTATGTTACTGACTAGAGGCGTGTCCTCACACAATGATTGACAGGTAGAGCTGCTGGCAGCTAAATGGGGCAGGGCTTCTTGCATGTCAGATACAATATCCACCCTTTCAAGTTGTAAGAGGAGAGAAAAGAGGCTTTCTATGGTAGCATTTGTAGACCGCCCCCAATCACATAATAATTCTTTGACAGGATCGTTGGTTGTTTCATATACATCTACTTGTTCTGTGCTATATCCAATTAGACCTAGTTAAAAGAGGAGAAAACAAAAAGAGAATTTTAAACTTAGTTGTATATGACATACGCTTATAGAATATTTCATGTTAATATAGTCAATTGATTTCCTGACAGATAAAAACACAGACATTTTCCTGTTTGACATTAAATATTATCTGGATAATTTAATTAATTACACTCATAAACTCTATGCAATGGTTTAACTAAATGATTGGAAAAAATAATCTATGCGAAACAAGAGTCTGGTTAATGAATAATTTTCTATGTTCTAAAAGGGCCATAATTCTATCAAAAACCATGTTAAATGTATGGGCCTTGGAAAGTTACCACATACTATGCTTTAAAATAAGGGAGTGAAGTTTTAACCTATTCCCTTAAGCAGTTTTGGAGATACATGTACCAACTTGCATGCAAAAACTTAACCAAAGTGGGACACCTACATCTGGGTGAATACAAAAGCTCTCCCTATACTTTGAATAGTTGGGCTAAAAATGCCTTTGTAAAATTGATAAACACAAATCAGCCCACCCCTACTGGGAATCCAACCCCCTCCTTCCCTTCCCGAAAAAATGTTATAGTGAAATTTTCTCTCATGACATGTTGTGTCCAAAAATTGAAATCCCCTGATGAAAAGAAAATGTTTAGGCGAAGGGTAAAGTTTTCTGCAGAAAAATAAGTTCATTTTATGTAAAATATTATTTGTCCTACATAATAATAACTTACCTGCAAGTCCTCTCCAGTCCCTGCCCAATGCACTAGACACCCTTAGTTTGAGGCATAGTTTGTGAAAGACGGACCATGGTAACTGCATCACTAACACAGGCTGTTTTATTGGTTTACCGATCTTCTGAGATGTGACACTGTCTGGTGATATCTGTATTATTTACATCACAATGATAATACCATTTAAAAGCAGCATCGTTAATTTTAGAAATACATGTACCTATAACATTTTGTCCAATAGACAAGTAAAGAAGGGGCAAACACTGACATTGTTATTTAAATGTTACTTAAACTACTAGTGCTGTATTCAGTATAAATAAAACCTTCACCAAGTATGATTATCGTCAAAACAGAATGGAATCTTACCGCTATCTAAGCAAGAAAAAAAAAGAATAAGAAAAGAAACTTGTCTCAAACTTACTGTGAAAAGTGACTGTCCTAGTTAAAGTGTTCAAAAAGGAAATTATTATGTAAGTATGTAGTAATAAAGTTGAAATGGTTAATATGATTTTAGTATGTTTGTTTGGTTAGGTTTTATGTCACATCAACACAGTATAGGTCATATGGTGACCCTCCAGCTTTACTGGTGGAGAAAGACCTCCAGTGCCCCTCAGTTCATTATTTCAGACACAAATAGGTAACTGAGTAGAACCACCAAGATTCCGTAAGCTATCTGGATAGCCTTTTCACATGAATCCAAAGATGCTTGCGCAGCTCAAATCTAAAGCAGTGAGGGACAGGTGGTTTGAAGTCAACAACTTTAACCACTCAGCCACAGACGCCCTTATGATTTGGGAGTATCTTAACATGCTTAAACATTATAAAAGTAGTATAATATACAACAGAGTACAATATGTATTTTATCACGAGTTAAGAATGTTTGTAACATGTATTTACAGACTTGAACATTTAGAAGTTATAACACTAACCTCCAAGTCGGCTTGGTTCCATATCCTTACAGTCTTTGTATTATCTATTCTATCATTCCCACAAAACTGAGGCTTACTGTCTCTAAGGTCTATCAAGTGTAAGCCTGTGACAGCATTCCTTTGGCACGACTCGCCCTGCGGACACGCAGAACAAAGCGTAAACTGACATTCTAGACACCTGCTACATGTCTCATATATCCATGTGTAAAGTTCTGAAGGTTTAGCTCCTACACCTTTCTCCTCCCTGCAAAACAGAAAAACATCAAGTTTTTATGCTTGATTTAAAAATTAATTAACTATAAATTAGAACATAAAATATTTTAATAGTTATATGTACCAAAAATAAAGAAACATTTTAGCATAGTAAAGAATGAATATTACACTAACCTAATTTTACTTTTAAATACATGTATAAAATCAGTAGTCAATTTAACCTACCATTCAAATAATGAAACCAAAATTGTTTAGCCTTATTGTTTAACCTGTTGGAATCTAAAAGTGTAAAGGTTTTGCTACCAGTATAGAGCCAGGCAACCCTTCACATCTGTGTGTCAGTCTGACCAGGCTCTATACTGTTTGTTACTCAATTATTGTATTGTGATCTTGAAATCCTTTTAACTTTGAATGAACTTTCCCAATTTCAACTTTGAAAAGATTATCCTAACATGAACATTGAATGGATTAACCCTAATTCATCTTTAAATAGATTGTCCAAAATTCAACTTTTAATGAATTGGCCCAAATTCAACTTTGAATGGATTGTCCAAAATTCAACTTTAAATTGATTTTCCCAATTACAACTTTGAATGAATTTCAACTTTGAATGGATTGTCCCTACTTCAGGGCAAAACCTTCACACTTTTTCCACAGATTAAGAGTTAAATACATTGAATTTTAAGATAAAGAAATTCCACTAACCTGCTGAAAATAAATTTGATCCTATTATCCATTTTCTGATGGAATGCTGTCACAAGGTATCCTTTGACTGTGAAACTTGCACAATGACTTCCATGTATGGCCAGGCTATCTGTACTGTGAGACGACCCTGCCAGTGTAAACACAACCTGGTAATATGTCTGACTTGACTCATGCTCTGTGAACTGTAAGTACAACTCCAGATCTTTTTTACCTGCTACCGGCACCTCGTTACTGCTCGGAATTTGTGAAAAATATGGGATGAAAAATTCAGCATCGCCTCCATCTGATTGTCTCTTACGAAATATAAGTCCATTACATTCCCAGAAATCTATTACATTTCTACACAATAGGTCATTGTTCGAAAATCCTGTCAAACGAATGAGCTCGGATTTTGACAGGAATCCGGTGCACAATGTCCGGCTCCATGTCTGTCTGTCATCATATATCACAGATATTACATGGTATAAACTACCAAGTAGAAATTTTGGATTGAGCATCACTTTATTTTCAATAGAATATATACCTTGCGAGAAATACGGCGTGGCTTCTGAAAGTAAACAAAAAATAACAGAAGGTGATAAAAGATTTAAAACAAAAACAACCCAACTATATCGAACATTGAAGAAGAAATGCAGTGATTTTTTCATGTACATGTAATTTATCATGGTACCTTCTTTTCTCGAAACATCTTAAACCATTCAATTATTAATCATATTTATCAAAAAAATACATGGGTTTTTTTGCCCATGATTAAGAAGAGGATGAATAAGAATAAACAAATTTGTTTTATTTCATTGTGTTGCAAGCTATAAGCTTATAGAAACAGTTTAAAATGTATTCTTGGAACAAACCTGCACTAAGCAATGAGTGTAAAAATTCTTACTCCTGGAAACAATGGCTTTCCCCTGACGGGATTTGAACCCACGCTGCTAGCAATCCTTAGATTACCATCTAATCCTTGGCCATACAACCACATAAGAAGACAAAATCATGTTTATGCAGAAAAAAAAGCATGATGTTTATAGAGAAAATTAATTCATGCCAACTGAAAAAGTAAGGCAATTTAATATAATGTGAGGATGAATACTTACTACCAAGCATAATTTCTCCAAATGTATTCAGATATGTAACAATCATCTGATGAATGTCTAGCTTATAGTCCGGTAATCTCGATTTGATTACACTCATAAATTGTTCCTCCGTCTGAATAAGATCTTGATCACGAATTGCACGTAAACAGTCCACGATTAATAAAGACGGCTGCAAAACATGCTGCCTCTGTATAGTGTCTGTAACTGTCTTCCATAGTAAATTCTGAAAGTTGTGGCTCAAATGGGTGCAGGTATGTCTTGCGGCCTGACCATGCATGTTTATAAGTTCTGGTCCGGAAACATTCAGATTCTGTAGCTGAGTATTAAACGGCATATAGAACAGTGCACTCACTTCATCAAGTCTGTTATTTGCTTCAGCGCCACTTTCTAACAAGCCATACAACATGATGTGGCACTCTTCTCCAGCAAAACTACGAATTGTGTGTGATAAGTTCGACAGACGAGAGAATTCCTGCGGAGCTGCTCGTAGAATTTTGTCCCCATCAAATGTCAAAATAAACAAACTGGACTTTGTAAACAAGTATGTACAGCAAGTGTGAAACAGTTTGTCGTCTGGAACAACAAACAGATCCACGTTCACTAGTGTACCCACAGCACTAGATGAACCTTCACTGTTGAAATCATTACCACACTGCTTACATTTCACATCTGCGCCACCACTAACAGTTGACTGATTCACATTGGATAAATGAGTTTTCAACTGATTACTAGCTCCATACAAATCAGAGCAGATCTTTGATATTACTACATTTCCGAAACAATTTGTTGCCATGGAAAACTCAACGTGAGTATATTCAGAATTTTGAAAAACTGTATCTATCTCCGACTCCAGTAGCAATAAATTAACATACTTCTCTGCCTCACTCCCGCATACAAAAATCCGCACTTTTGGAAATTTCACATTTCTTGGAAATGGGACAATACCCGATTCAGTTTCATTATTGCTACGTGACATGTCGGAAAAGTAAATGTTTTGTTGACGAACAGTTTTCAGTGGTTCTTTCGTCGGTTCAATAATTCCTGGAATTAAAGGGTCCTGTTCTTTCTTTCCGAGGGACAGAGTATTTTGTGATGGTGATGGCGATCTGGTAACTTGCACATACGAACCTGACTTGTCAGTGCGTACACTATTTGGATGTTGAGAAAAACCAACTGGTCTCTGTATCACTAGTCGCATTGTACTGCTGTTGCCACCTTTTGTTATAAGGCTAAATGCCTGTATAATATAAATAATTTCTAAATATATACAATGTATTAATGAATTGTGAATAAAAAAATTGATTAAAAGCCCAGCAGATTAATATGAGAAGTCTTATGATATTGTGTTACAATGCCAAAGACTTCTATTAATTTAAAAAGTATTGTAGCTCCCTAAAACATCTTCAAACATATAAAAAAATACCAAAAATTGAAATTGAAATAAATTGAATGAAAAAATTTTGTGACATACATTTGTTTGTATTTTTAAGACTCTCACAGATGTATAACTCTTTAATTAAATATTTCTATAACATATTTGTATCCCTGAAGCCAAGTTTCAAAGATTTATCAAATACTCATCTGCTTAGCTGACCTACATGAAAATTAGTCTGCAAAAACTCTGTTAAATTGTCATCTTAATTTTCTCTTTTTATCATTATTTTATGGCTTGGTTTTTAAGTCTCATCAACATAGTAAAGGTGACATGGCGACTTTTTTAAGCTTTAAAGACCTCCATACATTTATCAGACAGCAATCAGGTATGCCACCGTACTTTAGGAAAACCATCAACCTTCAGAATGTTAGTTGATTATCAAAGCAATCAGGTATGCCACTGTACCTTAGTAAAACCATCCCAACCTCCAGAATGTTAGTTGATTATCAAAGCAATCAGGTATGCCACCGTACCTTAGTAAAACCATCAACCTTCTGAATGTTAGTTGATTATCAAAGCAATCAGGTATGCCACCGTACCTTAGTAAAACCATCAACCTTCTAAATGTTAGTTGATTATCAAAGCAATCAGGTATGCCACCGTACTTTAGGAAAACCATTAACCTTCTGAATGTTAGTTGATTATCAAAGCAATCAGGTATGCCACTGTACCTTAGTAAAACCATCAACCTTCTGAATGTTAGTTGATTATCAAAGCAATCAGGTATGCCACCATACCTTAGTAAAACCATCAACCTTCTGAATGTTAGTTGATTATCAAAGCAATCAGGTATGCCACCATACCTTAGTAAAACCATCAACCTTCTGAATGTTAGTTGATTATCAAAGCAATCAGGTATGCCACCGTACCTTAGTAAAACCATCAACCTTCTAAATGTTATTTGATTATCAAAGCAATCAGGTATGCCATCGTACCTTAGTAAAACCATCAACCTTCTGAATGTTAGTTGATTATCAAAGCAATCAGGTATGCCACCGTACCTTAGTAAAACCATCAACCTTCTGAATGTTAGTTGATTATCAAAGCAATCAGGTATGCCACCGTACTTTAGGAAAACCATTAACCTTCTGAATGTTAGTTGATTATCAAAGCAATCAGGTATGCCACTGTACCTTAGTAAAACCATCAACCTTCAGAATGTTAGTTGATTATCAAAGCAATCAGGTATGCCACTGTACCCTAGTAAAACCATCAAACTTCTGAATGTTAGTTGATTATCAAAGCAATCAGGTATGCCACTGTACCTTAGTAAAACCATCAACCGTCTGAATGTTAGTTGATTATCATCTTCATATTAAAGAATTCGAACTCCTGAGTGGGATTCAAACTTGTAGTAGATAGCAAGTGATTCAATATCAACAACCTTAATCACAAGACCACAAAGACACAAGCTCGATTTCTCATTAAAACAAGTACAAGTATATCAAAGACTAATCTTACATCTTGATGATTTTGAATAGGAGTACCATTCACTGATCTAATCCAGTCCCCAGTCCGTAATTTGCCTACTGCAGGACCTCCGTTATCCACACTCTTCACCAATGTGTACACCTCTACACTTGTATCCTGGTTCTGTAAAATATCATCACATATTAACCTTAAACATGCTGAATAAATGTAATGGACTTACCCTGCTTTGAATTTGGAATAGTCCATTTAAAGTTAAAGGGGTTTTAATATCAAAATTTAAAAATTATAATAATAGAATAATAATCATCAGTAAACCCCAATCTATAGCAACTTATTTGAGTTCCTTATTTCTTGTTTTAAAGTATGGTATAGGAAAGAAATAATTCATTTTAGGATGAACAAAGTGAAGGATGAAGTAAAGTAATGAAAAAGGCTCAATGAATGTAAATACACTGTAGAAGACCAAGGAGTGAAATCATGTTAAACAATTGGTATACAAAATTCTAAGGTTGAATATTTTTAAAATTGACTTTGTTTATTATTTAAAAGGGAAATAATTCATGTAATGTGCCACTTTGCCAGTGTTATGGACCATGTCATACATGATGAAGGAGATGAAATGGAACAAATTATCTATATTTTGAAGTACATCCCTCATGTTATTAAGAAGAAAGAGCAAACAATATTTTGCTGAACAAACACTTTTTATCAGAAATCTGTATCTCCAGGGTTTGTACAACACCTATCTGTCTAGTTCATAAAGTCATGCTAAAACTTCTTCTTTTGATCAAAGTTTGGACCCCTTTCTATTTAAAATGGTTCAGAGTTAAATCGTTTACCTATAAATGTACAGTGCATTACCTGGAGTGCAGGTATTACTCACCTACACTGTCAGAGATTAAAATAGAGCATGCATGATTATTGGCTAAATTTTTTTTTTGAGGTTTACTTATTATGATGACAGGGAATGAGATAATGGTAGAAAAATCATATTCAAATGCTAGTACATTTGTTTATATATTCTGGGGCTTCATATTGTGACAAACGGGAAAGTTTTTTTTTTTTAATTTTTGCCCTGCTCCCTTGTACAATCAGATAGCCTTGTGTTTTTCAATGCTTTTTCTATTACTTATTAAGGAGTTTAGCAGTTTAATGCTTTTCTATCCTATGTAGCTGAAGACAGACATTTTATATACATTTTATATAGATAAAACATGAATTTATTTATTCTGCTTACATCAGTAAATCAGAAGCTGTTATGGGATACAACATTCTAGAAGTGCGTGTACATGATTAACATATAAGGAAGTCATTCAAAAAGTTTAGCAGGAAATAGTGAGTATGAAAAATAAAACACTTCACACTGAATTTACAACCTTTTCTTTATCATTATATACACATTTTTCATCATTGTATTAAAAAGATGACAGCACTGTCTGTTTACATAAGAAAATTAAATGTAAGTATCAAAGGGAATTTCGAAAATCATATGATTTTTATATTTTTATTTTACAAAATACAGCCTACTACAAAATAGAGTTGATATATCAGATAGAAAGTATCTATATATCTTAGTATCTATTATAAACAGATCAGAAATTGTAAATAAATCCAAAAATAAAATAATGTAAACAATATACTAAGTAGCACATGTAGTATGTCTTTTAAGGCCCATTAAGCATGAAAATGCTAAAACTTATTTTTTCAAAAGTTTTTTTTTTTTTTTTTTTTTTGGGGGGGGGTGGGGGGAAGGGGTTGGGGTTGGTGGGAGGGGATATTCCTGTTACAGTTTCTTTTGATTTTAGGCAATAAGTACAGTTATAGTGATTTAGTATTTTGTATGGATTTTGAAAATAACACTCAGTTTACATTTTTGCTACTTGTATAACAAATCATTTCATAATTAATGCTATGTTTTTTTATTTCTTCAGATGATAAGCATCTTATGTATATTATCTCAATTCTATTGTTACAATATTATAAAACACATATTTTCCCTTTTCACACAAAGAAAAATGTATTCATTTCTGAAGCTTAATGCACCATTAAATAAGACAGATTTTATCTACTGAAATTTTAATTATTGCATACTGTAATGTACGTTTAAATATCTTTTCATAACTGAACAAATGCATATCATGTTGGTATTTTCAGAATTTGAAGATTTTTTTTTTAAAAATCACTATTTAATTATTTTGTCTAATCTACTGAGCTCCTAACCCTCCAGCTTATTTTCATCAATAAGAAAATAGGAAGGATTTAAATTAGTTAAGACGGTCAAGACTACAAAAATGTGCATCAAACAGATGGAAATCTTCTCAAGTTTAATTATCCATCTTTTTTATAATCAGTATTAAAGGGACTCCACAGATGTTTTTGACATGTGGGGGGGGGGGGGGGGTGGGAGAGGGATTTCTTATAATTGACTTCCATGGATATTTTTTCCTTGGAAATTGTATGTTTGTTTGTTTGTTCAGGAAGGTATATTAAGAAAAAAAGGTGGTTCAAGCTCATACACATACTTAGGCCAATTGAAAACAACAAGAAATATATGTAACAATTTTATAGGTTGAGTGCATTGAAAAAAACAAAGGTATTCAACATACATATTTATTTTTGTTACGGGAGGGCTTTTGTCTGCCTTGTTAATTTTACGGGAGGGCTTTTGTCCGCCCAGTCATTTTCATGGGAGGGCTTTTGTCCGCCCTATTATTTTCGTGGGAGGGCTTTTGTTCGCCCTGTCATTTTCACGGGAGGGCTTTTGTCCGCCTTGTCATTTTTTGAAGGGAGGGCTTTTGTCCGGGGGGGCTTTTGTCCGTTTCCCAAATTGACAATAATTATACTGATGCACTGGATTAGTTGTTAAAAGTGGGAGCTAGACTTATTAATCTAATCAAATGTAATGTAGGTGTTGATAACAAGCATATTTTTGAAGCTTGAATTTAATCCCTGAAGAATTAAATTACAGAAAAAATAAGGAAAATTCTAAGTTTAAGGGGATGATAATTCTGGAAACATCGACCCTAGAATTATAAACTTGTCACATAATATTATAATAAGGCAGATTATAAGAAACTAATATCTAACGTTTGAAGTAAACCCTTTAGGAAATGAAAAAAGTGAGAGTAAAAAATAACAATATTTAGCACACATGCCATAATTATGTCACTAGTCTTAACCTACTGAATTCCTTATAATTCCTTCCATGGATATCAAGACGGATATGTTTTGCGGCCATTATTACTAAAAGAGCCTTGTGAGACTGCACAGATTCTAATCATTTTCAGTTTCAGCAGATCTATACAATGTATATATGTGTGTGTGAGTGGTTTCAACCACAATCGTACATTTATTTAACAAAACATTTTAAAAGAAATAAACCTAATTTAACAACATTCTAAGTGATGTAAAGTGGCTGCATCAACAAGTATAGATACAAATTCCATCATCAAGTTGTTACTTAATAAGGAACATTATGTGAGAGGAAGTTCCTAAAACACTTAACAATTAAAATTCTGTCTGGTCAAGTTGGTTTAAAATGAGTCAGTATGCATGCACATCTGTGCAGTTATTTGAGTTATCTATATTTCCTGGAATGCTGAAAAGTTTTCCTTTATTTTTTATATCAAAGGTACTATTTTACTACATTAAATGGTAAACAACTTAAAACTTGTGAGGTACTGGTACTGGAATTTTTTGATATATAAAACATGAGCAATTTTGATAATAAAAAGTAAACTGAAAGTAACTGATTAGGGAAATTATGTTACACCATTACATAAGCTTTATTTAAAATGTAAGAAATAATAGATATGAAAATATACTTTCAAGTATATTATAGATGTTAAGTGGCAGTATGACCTAGTGGTTAACACGTCAGACTAGTTATCTAAGGACTGATATCAGCATGGGTTCAAACCACATCAAGGGCAAGCCCTTGTTTCCTTGAGGAAAAAACTTTACACTCATTGCTTAGTACTGGTTGGTTCCAGGGATGGATTTTTATTCCAAAGTGTATCTATAAGCTTATAGCTTCCTACACAAACTAAAATAAATTCTGTATAAATCAAATAGATGTTATCAAGCACTCTGCAAATTTGGGTTTTTTCCATCTAATCCTGGGGTACAAACAAATACTCCACAGTCTACTTACTGTTTACAATAGTATTGATCTACTCTTCTTAATAATATATTTACAAAGTTGTATCTTTGCACCCAGATGAGTTGGGGAAAAACAATGCAAAGTTCTTGAGTAGGTCAGTATGATAAGCAAAATTATTTTCACTAGCACACAGCATTATATTTTGCTCATCCAAATGACTAAAATTTAGATGAAAATCTATAATTTCTGTTTAAACAACATTTCAAGAATCTGAACGAATTGGGAAGTAAATCTTTAAGTACTTTCAGGCCTGGTGGAAAAAGTCACATTCCCAGTCGCATTGCATGGATTCGAACTCTGGCATTACTTGATACAGAAGGATTCATTATTATTGGAATGCTTCTTGCGACTAGCAGCAAAATCTATCCGAAAATTACCAACTTGATCCAGCATTGATATAGCCTTGGCACTGTTAGGCTGGCATTCTTTTGAATCTCTGATAGATAAATGGAAACTGTGTTTTCTCCATAAACTATGCCAAATGATTGCCTTACCAATCACATATTTGATGGTGGTTAAATATATTTATGCTTGAAGGCGCTATGCATCAACTAGGATTTATCCCTGATACTAGTATATGCGAGATATTGGTCAAATATGGGTGAGTGGACTAGTAATCTAAGGATTGCTGACCACGTGGGTTCAAACCCTGTCAGGGGCATGTCATTGTTTCCTTGAGCAAGAAACTTTACACTCATTGCAATTTGCTTAGTACTGGTTGGTTCCAGGAACAGATTCAAGAGTGTTTCAATAAGCTTATAGCTTCCAACACAATCTAACTAAAATAAATTTGTATAAACTAACTAAACTAAATATGGTTTATTCAAATATTTAAATGACAATATCCAATTTTCAGAGTTCCAAACCAAATGGACTTTGAAAAACATAGTACGAAACAGCATTAATCCCTATCAAGATATTGACTGGGAAGAGAGAATCAAATCTGATCCAGAATTCTGCAGGTTTTCATCAATTCATATAGCAGTATCTCCATCTAGCTAGGTTATACCTTTTAGCAGATACAAAATATCTCATAAGCCATGTCCTCAACATCATAAGGATACTTACATTTGTCAGTTCAGGTAGCAAGATCACTTACAAAGTTTTCAATGGCAAGGCTGTGATATAAATAGGCATATTATATCAGATTGCCCATTATTTAAAGAAATTAGACAAGATTTCTCGGAGAAGTTCTCCAAAACTTTGGACCATCAGTATTGTGACACATGTGCTGTAATAGGTCAGAACATTTTCTTAGGTGCCTTACTGATCCAGACATTTTGAACAATATTGGATTAGATGCTAGCATGTCCTGGTGCTATATAAACCTAACATATAACTGTATTATACAGAGGGCATATAAAGTAATTTGCTAAAACAAAATACCACAAAAATAGTGCTCTTCTTTAGTTACATATTATTACATATCAGTTTCTATCTTCCTTTTAGATATCTTTGATTTCGTTTCGTCAAGACATCTTAAACAAGAGGGCAGAGATGGCCCTAGATTGCTCACCTGACGCATCAAACTCATCCGGGCAATTACTTAGACAAGCATCCTGACCAAGTTGGATAACAATTGAGTAAACAAGAGGGCCATGATGGCCCTGTAATTGCTCACCTGTATATAGGCCCCTGGGTCAAGGCCAATTTTCAACCAGGGGCTTTATTTGAACAAACTTGGTAGACGCCCATTAGCAGACGTTTCATGATAAATATCTAAGCTCTAGCTCTTTGGGGTTTTTATAGGAAGATTTTTTCAGTTTTTACTATACATATAGGGAAAAACAATGACCCCCCTGGGCGGGGCCAATTTTTACCCCAGGGCTTTTATTTGATCAAAATTGGTAGACTTGGTAGAAACCCACTAGAAGATGTTTCATGCTTTGTATCTAAGCTCTAGCTATTTTGGTTTTATAAAAGAGGATTTTTTAAGTTTTTACTAGAGTGATTGGACACGTCCTCGATCAGCCAGGTCCTCGATCAAAATTTTGTTTTTTGTATCTTTTTCAAATAAACTTGAAAAAACACGAACTTTCTTTGCTTTGTTTTTCCAACACATGTAAGTACTTTACTAAACTCCCACTGAAGAGTATTTATGTGAGGTCAAAGTTCACGCAGCAGACGATTCTAATAACAATGGCAAAGTGAAAGTAGAAATTACCCAATAAAAAATTAAGTACATCTTTTCTCCTTAGCTCTAATATTTATACAAAATATATAACAAGAGCTGTCCGTAAGACAGCGCGCTCGACTTTTTTAGTGCTTGCCTATAATACAAAACATTGACAGTTAAGGGCCATAATTCAAATAAAATCTTTGACAGAATTACCTTCTCCTGGACATGTTTGGGAATCATGATTGTAAACAAGTATTCCAACTTTCAAATTAATATCTCAAACAGTTCAGTCAAAAAGTGGACTGGTACTAAAAACTTAACCAAGATTCTAAGTCGATAAAAGGCCTTAATTTTTAAAACAAATCCTTGACAGAGTTACCTTCTCTTGCGTACAGATGGGGGTAATGATGTGAAATAGCATTAAAAGTTTCAAAGCAATATCTCAAAGGGTTAAGGCAATAAGTGGATTTTACCCATATTCAATGTATTTTCTAAGTCAAAAAGGGGCATAATTCTGTCAAAAACCTTGACAGAGTTATGTCCTCTTGTCTGTTGATGAAGGTCGTGATGGTAAACAAGTATGGTCAGTTTCAAAGCAATACCTCCAATGGTTTTGAAATAAAGTGAGGTGGTACAAAAAACTTAACCAAGATTCTAAGTCGATAAAAGGCCTTAATTTTTAAAACAAATCCTTGACAGAGTTACCTTCTCTTGCGTACAGATGGGGGTAATGATGTGAAATAGCATTAAAAGTTTCAAAGCAATATCTCAAAGGGTTAAGGCAATAAGTGGATTTTACCCATATTCAATGTATTTTCTAAGTCAAAAAGGGGCATAATTCTGTCAAAAACCTTGACAGAGTTATGTCCTCTTGTCTGTTGATGAAGGTCGTGATGGTAAACAAGTATGGTCAGTTTCAAAGCAATACCTCCAATGGTTTTGAAATAAAGTGAGGTGGTACAAAAAAACTTAACCAAGCTCAATACACTTTCTAAGTCAAAAAAGGGCCATAATTCTGTCAAAAACCTTGACAGAGTTATGTACTCTTGTCTGTAGATGGAGGTTATGAACAAGTATGGTAAGTTTCAAAGCCATACTTGTAATACTTCTGAAATAAAGTGGGGTGGTACGAAAAACTTAACCAAGGTGTGACGCCAACGCTAACGCTAACGCCGACGCCGACGCGAGTAGGATAGCTCCCCTTTTCATAGAAAAGTCGAGCTAAAAATGACAAAAAATAACTACATTTGATAATTATACAAATTTTTTTTCCTACATAATAAAATTAAGTAAGCTTTTAGCTCTTTTCCCAGGAAGGGAGTGGGTCGATTTCCTACAGTAATCTAGGTCAGGGATCAGCCACTAAGAAAAGATGCTAAATATATGCATATTTTGCCCAAAATACATATTTTCCGCTTTCCTCAGAATAACAAGCAATTATCATAGTATTGCAAGCAATCCATAAGTCCCCTACCGGATAGAACCCCATCAGCATTCTGAAGGGCCATTGGCCATTCACTAATGTGTAAATTTTTGTCTGTTTTAAGTAAATTTGTTGGAAATGTTCTTTAAAAGTGATTACAGGAAAAAGTTTTTATGAACAGACAGACAGACAGACTGAAGGACACTCTAAAGTTAATATTTGAAACATCCATGTTACCAAAATATAACATTTTAAAAAGCAAAATTCTTAAAGAGGAGATAACTCTGGAATTAAAGATGCAATTTCATAAAAAGTTTCAGCTCTTTTTGACTAATCACAAATATTGTTATATTTGCCATGTTTTAAGCCTATTTGTTGCCAAGGCAACTGATATTTTTTCAAAATAGATAAGACATGCATAATCTCAAGACTGCCATCTACCCACATGTCAAGTTTCATAAAAATATTTCCAGTACTTTTTGAGTTATCACTGGATTCAGTTTATGTGTAAAATTTGCCATATTTTCAGTCTATGTGTTGCCATAGCAACCAGAATTTTCAACATAGGAAGAAAAGAAAAAGACGTGTATAATCTCCATACTGCCATCTACACATATTACAAGTTTCATAAAAATATTTCTATTACTTTTTGCGTTAACACTGGATCCAGTTTATGTGTAAAAATTGCCATATTTTCAGTCTTTTTGTTGCCATAGCAACCAGAATTTTCAACATAGGAAGAAAAGAAAAAGACGTGCATAATCTCCATACTGCCATCTATCCATATATCAAGTTTCATAAAAATATTTCCAGTACTTTTTGCGTTATCACTGGATCCAGTTTATGTGTAAAATTTGCCATATTTTCAGCCTATTTGTTGCCATAGCAACCAGAATTTTCAACATAGGAAGAAAAGAAAAAGACGTGCATAATCTCCATACTGCCATCTATCCATATATCAAGTTTCATAAAAATATTTTCAGTACTTTTCAAGTTATCGCGGGATCCAGTTTTGTGGACGGACGGACTGACGGACTGACAGACAGACGGACGGACAGACGGACGGACAGACGGACAGACGGACGGAGGGTAAACCTAAAGTCCCCTCCGGTAAACCGGTAGGGGACTAATTAGATATTTTTACATAATATAATTAGATATTTTTACATAATATCAAAAGTAAAAAAGTAGTAAATTAATGGGATAGAAAAACACATAGGTTACAAACCACTATATTTTACTGTTTCTTTCCCCTTGGTTTAACACCACTATATTTTTCCCCTTTGGTGACACTCAATTATATATTTTCAGCAATGCCTAGGTCTCAGAGGACCCACCCAAATCAAATATATAGTGAGACAAAACATGTTGTGACCCAGGGCTATTCCATACATAAAGCAGCTATTGAATTAGGCCTTCCTCACACCACTGTACAGAACCGTATCAATGGGAAATACAAGGGTTATATTACAAAATTTGGGGAAGAGTGTATGTTAAAGCCTGCGGATGAACAATTCTGATAGATTATGCAACATTCATGGCATCACGAGGCTGTCCTCATTCTAGATTATTTTTAAAAAAAATGTTGCAAGAGAGATTATTATCAGTCATGGAGGTGATAAACGCATGGATCCCAGTAAAAGATCTCAAATAATTAATTTCTATTTTATTCACAGTTCTTTTAAATATAAACTCCAAATTTTGTCATAAAAGTATTAGTTTAAACATTTTTTTACATTATCAAGTTAAAATGAGCTGATCGACGACGTGTCCATTATCCTAAGAAAATTTAAAATTTAGTGGTCTATGACCTATGTTGTTATTGTTATGTTTAATGGTTGCTCCCTAGATTAAAATATGACGTTTTATAAGAAGAGTGTCTGGTGATATTTTTCAACGGAAAATATTACTCATATGAGGCAAATTTAATTTGTTGGGTGTAATTTTACAATAAAATTGATCGAGGACATGTCCACTGAGTCTATATACATATAGGGAAATTAATCAATGACCCCCTGGGGCTTGGCCAATTTTTACCCCTGGGCTTTTATTTGAACAAACTTGGTAGGCACCCACTAGAAGATGTTTCATGCTTAATATCTAAGCTCTAGCTATTTGGGTTTTTTACTATATACAAACAAGGGTGCCATAGTCACAAAATACGCCCGTTTACGAAAGCTTTAGATGGAGATGGGGGCATTATGGATAAGTGTTATCTAGCAAGCAAGTTTTTATTCTTGGCACTGTGTTGTTAAATGAACCTTAAAACAAATCAGTAGGGAAGATATGCACAGGATGTGTGACCTTGACCTTGGTCGCAGGGACCTGAATTTTATGCATGGCACTCAGCCTCACAATGATGAACATTTGTGCCAAATTATATTGAAATCCCTCTATGCATGTAGAAGTTTTGCTCCAGACAAGCGTTTTTCTATGAGCTCTAACTGTGACCTTCACCTTTGACCTAGAGACTTGGTTCATGTGCAGGGTACTACGTCTCATGGTGGAGGAACAATTCTATAAAGTAACATTAAAATTCCTCCATGCATGTAGAAAATATGCTCCGGACAACATCTGGATATTTAATCATCTCCAGTGACCTTGACCTTGCAAATATTAACCTAAATTAAATGTGTCACAACTGTAGTCATGATAGTTACCATTTGTGCTACAATCCATCAATAAATGATGACTAAATGGTCCCTATACACATCTTTCAAAATTTTTATCTGAACTTTGACCTCTATGTGTAACCTTGACTTTGGTCGCAGGGATCTGAATTTTGCATGCGACACTCAGCCTCACAATGGTGAACATTTGTGCCAAGTTATATTGAAATCCCCCTATGAATGTAGAAGTTTTGCTTCCGGACAAGCGTTTTTCAATGAGCTCTAAGTGTGACCTTGACCTTTGACCTGGAAACCTGGATCATGCATGGAGCAATACATTTCATGGTGGTGAACATTTCCATAAAGTATTATAAAAATTCTTCCATACATGTAGGAGATATGTTCCAGACAAAATCTGGATATTTCACCATCTTTAGTGACCTTGACCTTGCATATATTGACCTAAAGTACATGTGTCACAGCCTTAGTCATGATAATGACCATTTGTGTTACAATCCCTCAATAAATGATGATTAAATCGTCCCTATACACATCTTCATATTTTTATCTGAACTTTGACCTCTATGTGTGACCTTGACCTTGGCCGCAAGGACCTGAATCTTGTGCGCAACACTCCGCCTCACAATGGTGAACATTTGTGCCAAGTAATATTGAAATCCCTCTATACATCCGGAAGTTTTGCTCCGGACAAGCATTTTTCAATGAGCTCTAAGTGTGACCTTGACCTTTGACCTAGAGACCTGGTTCATGTGCGCGACACTGCTCCTCATAGTGGTGAACATTTCTATGAAGTTTCATTAAAATCCCTCCATACATGTAGGAGATATGCTCCGGACAAAATTGGACGTGCCACCCGCCCGCCCATACGCCCGCCCGCCAGGGGCGTTCCCATAATACGTCCCGTTTTTCAAACAGGCGTATAAAAAGGAAAATCAATGACCCCCAGGGTGGGGCCAATTTTGACCCCAGGGCATTTATTTGAACAAACTTGGTAGACACTGACTAGATGATGTAGCTCACCTTGACTTCTAGTCAGGTATTTGTGACATTTTCTAAATCTTAATTAAATAATACTTGCAGTGGGATATACACTTTTTCACAATTTAATTAAAGTGTCAGATCTGTTTATATTAAAATAACATTATTTTTTTGCAAAAGCTTCTCATAAAATTCAAAACCACACAATAATTATACAGTCTGTACTCCATGTACTTTAAGACGGCTGACAACCGCAGGAATTTTTATGGTTGCATGATTTTAACTGTAAATAAAACACTAAAACAAACATTTATCTAAATTGTATAATCTTTCACCTCAAAAAAACAAAAATCAGTTAATTATAGATTTAAATATGTCTGTGAAATTTTAAAATCTTACATTATCGAGAGTGTCTACCACAAAGTGGCATTTCTGCCGGAAATAATGTCAATAAGACATGATCATGCCGCCTAACTCCAGTACGCCACACAAATCATAGGCAAACAAATCACAATCATTATCGAATCACAGAAGCGAAAAATCTGTGCAAAGGATGCCAACAATAAAATCCTGATCAGAATCATGCTTAAATCATGTTCTGCTTGGAATTAAATTCTTTGAACAATTTTTAAAGTTGACTACCGAAGGAACATTCCTGTGAAGTTTGGATGAAATTGGCTTAGCAGTTTATGAGGAGATGTCGTTTAAAGTAAAAGGTTACGGACGGACGCCGGACGAAAAGCGATCACAAAAGTTCACCATGTCACTTTCTGACAGGTGAGCTAAAAATGTGACCACTAGAGTGTTAACAAGGTTTTTCCATATTTGGGAAGTGTTACCTAGTTTTTGACCCCAGATGACCCATACTTGAACTTGACCTAGAAATCATCAAAAGAATTGTAGACCAATTTCCAGGATATTTGGACAACAGTAGCCACTAGAGTTAATAAGATTTTTCTATTTTTAGCTCCTGTGACCTAGTTTTTCATCAGGGACGATCCATGTTCACACTCATCTGAGCAATTACCTAAACAAGCATCCTGACAAAATTTGATGACAAATGAGCCAAAAATGTGACCACTAGAGTGTAAACATGTTTTTTTCCATATTTGGGCAGTGTGACCTAGTTATTCATCAAAGATGACCCATGTTCGAACTCATCTGAACAATTACTTAGACAAGCATCCTGATGGCACTTGAGTCAAATATATGACCACTAGAGTGTTAACAAGGTTTTTCCATATTTGGGCAGTGTGACATAGTTTTTGACCCCAGGTGACCCATATTCGAACTTGACCTTGAAATCATCACAACAAACTTTCAGACCAATTTCCAGGATATTTGATCAAAACAGTAGTCACTAGAGTGTAAACAAGATTTTTCTATTATTAGCTTGTGACCTAGTTTTTAATCTGAGATGACCTATGTTCAAACTCATCCGAGCAATTACCTAGATGAGCATCCTCACCATGTTTGATGATGATTGAGGCAAAATGTGAGTACTAGAGTGTTAACATGGTTTTTCATACTTGGGCGGTGTGACCTAGTTTTTGACCACAGGTGACCCATAATTGATTGTGACCTAGAAATCATCAAAAGAATTGAAGACCAATTTCCAGGATATTTGGATCAAAACAGTAACCATTAGTGTGTTAACAAGATTTTTCTATTATTAGCTCCTGGGACCTAGTTTTTCATGCGAGATGACCCATGTTCGAACTCATCCGAGCAATTACCTAGACAAGCATCCTGACAAAGTTTGATGATGATTCAGGCAAAAATGTGACCACTACATTGTTAATGTACAAATGTGGAAAGACGTCGGATGACAAGACGGCAGACAGCAGATGACAGACATTCAACGATCCGAAAAACTCACCCTGAGCTAGCTCAGGTGAGCTAAAAATGGAATAGAACAACTTATATGTGTTTAATGTCAGTCTAGTATATGTACAAAGACTGAAAAATATATGTGAATACATTTATATCACACATACATACAATAAGCTAATTTGGTCTGTTTTGCATTAGTATTGAATTTCTTAGAATTGTCCCTAAATTTCAATATTTAGATTCAGTATTATAAAGTCATTAGACTATTGTATTGTTTAAATTCTACATTTTCTATTAACTTATTATAATAATTGAAAATATTGTTAGCTTGATCACTCTGTGAAATCTTGAAGTCTTAACCACATGTTTCAAGTGCATTATATTTACATCAGACTTTATTATAATACATGTATAATATCTTAAAATATTGTATTGACAGCATTTTCGCACTAATGTCAACTATGTTCATCTTGTTATGTAATTGAATAATAATACTGTTTACAATTTGCACATGTATATATTTGTCAAATATGTTATAATCACTGAAAAGTGGAAATAAAAAGTATATATGAGCTGCGTCACGACAAAACCAACATAATGCGTTTGTGACCAGCATGGATCCAGACCAGCCTGCGCAGCCGCACCGTCTGATCAGGATCCATGCTGTTCGCTTACAAACGGTATAATCAAGTAGAGAAACTGATAGCGAACAGCATGGATCCTGATCAGACTGCGCGGATGCACAGGCTGGTCTGGATCCATGCTGGTCACAAACTCACTATGTTGGTTTTGTCGTGACACAGCTCATACATACAACAATATATTTAACTGTTATGGAACTGTCCATTATCAAATCTGGAGATATCAAGATGAGATTTCAATGAGTCAGACAACTGTATAAAGGATGTCTGATAACGTAGACGTAATACCTCAAATGTTCAGTTTAAACAGGTTTTTTTTGTATTTTTTTCACTGAACTGATTCAAGTACAATATTGTAAGATTTAAATTGTAAATCATTCTTGAGTCATATCATTATTCCAGCTGAGTCATGTAGATCAATAAGATCGTAGTAGCCTATTTTTCGAACCAAGTTAAAATACAGGACTTACCTTTCCTATCTTCACTTTGAAAGCAAAACCAAACTCCTTCGTGTGACCTTTATCTATCTCTACCACATGCGTATTCATACCATCCCATACTGCAAGATGTGGGTTCTGCAACAAAATAAATTAAAAAATTATGCTAGATCTGAGTTATGCAACAAAATGTATTAAGAACTTATGCTAGATCTGGGTTCTGCAACAAAATGTATCCATAATTTATGCTAGATCTGGGTTCTGCAACAAAATGTATTCAGAATTGACTAGTATGCAAGATGTGGGTTCTGCATCACAAAGTGTATTAAGAACTTATGCTTGATCTGGGTTCTGCAACAAAATGTATTCAGAATTGACTAGTATGCAAGATGTGGGTTCTGCAACAAAATGTATTAAGAACTTATGCTTGATCTGGGTTCTGCAACAAAATGTATTCAGAATTGACTAGTATGCTAGATGTGGGTTCTGCAACAAAATGTATTAAGAACTTATGCTTGATCTGGGTTCTGCAACAAAATGTATTCAGAATTGACTAGTATGCTAGATGTGGGTTCTGCAACAAAATTTATTCAATATTGACTAGTATGCTAGATGTGGGTTCTGCAACAAAATGTATTTAGGAACTTATGCTAGATGTGGGTTCTGCAACAAAATGTATTTAGGAACTTATGCTAGATGTGGGTTCTGCAACAAAATGTATTTAGGAACTTATGCTAGATCAAAATGTATTCAGAATTCACTAGTATGCTAGATGTTGGATCTGCAACAAAACATATTAAAAATTTATGCTAGATCTGAGTTCTGCAACAAAATGTATCCATAATTTATGCCAGATGTTAGATCTGCAATAAAATGTATTCAAAATTTATGCTTGATCTGGGTTCTGCAACAAAATGTATTTTTAAATTTATGCTATTTATGGAATCTTCATCAAAATGTTTTAAGATATGAGATCTGGAACAAAACTCAGTGTATTTCATGTCCTTATGTACATTGATTTTATTTATATATTGAATAATTAACATCCTTAATTTTTTTACTAAGTGAATTTCATGTCATAATGTACATTTCATTCTATACTAAGTGTCTTTCTTGTTATAATGTACATTTCTTCTACATGTCATAATGTACATTTCTTCTACATGTCATAATGTACATTTCATCAACATGTCAATATACGTACATTTTGTACAAAGTATATTTCATGTCCTAATGTATTTTTCTTATGTCAAGTATTTTTCTTGTCCAAAGGTACATACAAACTGTACTTTGTATTAAGTACTAGTTATTTTCATGTCCTATAGTGTAAATTATTCTTTACAAAATCTATGCCAAGTGCCTATTGTGTCCAAAAGAACATACTTTTTATATTAAGTGTATTTTAGGTTGTAATGTACTTTCTTTTTGTATTTATTGTAAATCAATGTGTCAATGTCAAAAATAAAACTTAATTGTTCATATGCATACATTGTATATCAATGGATCGGTGCCAAACTGACGTAACTCTTTCATTATGTAATACGAGTTACAGCTTATTTAAACTTAACCTCAATATATTAAGTGCATAAATCAGTACAAGGGATACTGTATTCAGATTTATTGAATTTGAAAATAAAGAAAATGCTACAGGTTTACTTATAAATGTAAAACAATCTTATCTGACACATCAAAAATGTATACCATAAATTCCATTCAAATTAGTAACATGTTCGAATAACCAATAAGACATTATAATATTCACTGCCGTAATTCTATATATGATTTCTTAATGAACATATCTCAGCCTAAGACCATTAAATGACAAAAGTAATTACTATAGTGTTTACGTATGTATTTGAAGCTGAGGGTAGAAACTGTGTTGTTGTTGTTTGTTTTTTTTTCTTTTTTTTTTTTGGGGGGGGGGGGGGGGGGGCGGGGGTCAAAATAATTTCATGAATTGTTACATTCTTTGGAAATGATATGTAACAAAATTCTTTGACCCTGACATAATTTTAAGATATATTTTTGGGTCAATTAAATAGACAATATGTAACCCTGTTACATATTTTCGCATCCATATAACCCTGTTATATATGTTATATATATTCGAGTTATATATTTTAGGGTCAATATGACCAGGTCACCTTGTTATATATTTTTGGTCTATAACCCTGTTATATATTTTCAGGTCTATATAACCCTGTTATATAGAGGTACAATGTATTTAAGAACTCTAGTCTAGTAATGTTAAGTATCTCTTTTATTTATAAGCCCCTCTCTAATCTTACAATTTGAAAAACATACTTGAAAGTTTAAAAAATCTCAATAATGTGTCCATGATGAATATCTGTTTGTTTAGTTAAAACACTGAAAATGAAATACATCTATAATTAATATAAAGTGGATTATTAGATTAAGTGAGCCAGTGGTGACATGGTACAATTTTTGTACTTAATGTGCTCAAAACATTCTTCTAATTTTAGTGTTCATTTGTACCAACCTATCAGGTATGCAAATAATATGAGCAGGACATGTTTTCAGAGTATACACTGTAAAGAAATGCAAACAACAACAAATGGTAAAAAAACATGAAGGCTAAGACATGTTAACTAAGAAATCATACCATGAGGGCAGGTTGGGTGATCAAAGCACACGAATTTCACCAGTAGAGTTTGGCTAGCCTGCAAACCTACAATGCTCCAGTTGCCTCACCAAACCCTATATTGTTTGCTTGTGAAGTATTTTGATGCTGAATTTTACTAATGACCTAATTGAAAATCAAAGTAGAGCCATCTATTAACCCATACCACCCAAAATATCCTAAATAAAATTGTCCATCTTTCAATCTTGACATAACATTTCATCATTTTTGGATAAAATTTCAAAATAAGCCAACAGTGCAGACCATGATCAGGCAGCACAGATATGCCATGCCGGTTGACCTTGGTCTGAACTGGTCGCATGAGTAGGTCAAAGGTTAAATCAATTCAGGTGAGTATGGTTATACATTCCTGAAATCATTTATTAATATGTACAAACATTAATTGATAACCTAATATTGATATTTATCTTACCTTTAAAAGAAAATTCCCATAATCTTCAGGAAGAGGTTCCTTGGCATCTATAAATAGTGACACTCCAGGATTTGTCGTCTTTTTGGGACTTGAGCTCGGCCTTGTTCCACAACTGTAACATACTTTAGAGTCAGAGGTACCAGCACAATTCTGGCATTGACAATTGCTCAAGTGTCCTGAAATAAATTCCAAAATTTCTTTTTATTTCAGATGATGATTATAAATATGACTATGAGTGTAATCTTAAAGCATTCTGGTAGTTAATTTTCAATAACAGCTAGTTGGGCCTTGGATAGTGACCTTCGTTTTGATCCTGAAAGACATGTGTGAAGTTAAAAGCAAAATTATTAACTTACAAGAAGTTGCAAACTGCGTGAGAGAAATAGCCCCACTATTCTTCCAATAGTTGAGATAAATATACTTAGTTTTGTTATACAAAGTATCATAGCTGTGTTTTACTCTGTCATACAGTGTAATAATATTTAGTTTAAACAAATTTATTTTAGTTCAATTGTGTTCAAAGCTATAAGCTTATTAAACCACTCTCGAATCTCTTCCTGGAACCAACCAGTACTAAACAATGAATGTAAAGTTTCGTGCTCAAAAACAATGGCTTGACCTAACCAGGGTTTGATCCCACGGGGTCAGTAATCCTTAAATTACTAGTCCAATGCGATAACCACTCGACCACGCTGCCACAATAATGATATTTGATGCTAAAAGCATAATGAGGATGCTTTTTAGGAGATGTTAATAAGAAAAGGGTGAAGAGAAGATATGTTTTTGATAAGAAGTAGGGCATAGCCTACCAAAATCTGAATCTTCAGCTAACGAATGGGTTCCTCATGTGAGAAAAGAAAAAAAAAGTACAGATAAATAATCCTGCGGCCTTCCATAAGTACTGTAAGTGCTTTGATAAATCATATATATACATTATCCTAACCTTGATGAACTTGTATGATTAGATAATTGAGGGAAGGAAATGCTCAACTATACATAAAGTGGTCTCAACTAGTCTGTCCTCTTCAGGTTACTATCAATATTTCATATGCTGCTATGTAACCATTGTCTAGGTGTCTAGAAGAAGAGCTTTGTCTGAAAACTTTCCCTACATCATTAAAACTACTTTCAAACAACCATAAAAATAACAGTGTTTGTTACTATAGTGCTAAAAATAATAAATAATCCCTATTATCTGATTGGTGGATACTGACCAATGACACGCTGACATTTCAAAACTGCTTTTTATAAATAGATATGAAACACCATTAAAATATTTATATATCAGTAACTAGACCTGTTCAGGAACTAAATAATGATAAACACATTGTATATATAGTATATTATAAACTTTCCATAAACAGATAGAGTTGGTTTTTTTCCCTTCTTTTTTATGTAAAACTGGTTTATTGAAAGAGATTTCACAAGAACATACAAAGATAAAATTAACTGAAATATTATTAATAAACTATCATAGATTAATCTCAAAACTAGAAAATTAATGTGTTCTAGGACATGGATTCCCCCACAAACCACTGTTTTGTCACTCTACAGACAGACTGACAAGTGACTGTAATGGAATAAGGAGCCACTTCTTTAAGGGCCCCTTATTCTATAGTTCTGTTTTACAGATAGCTGGCCCCCTGTTTACTTTTTCTGGCAGCAGAATGGATGGACAGATAGGGAAAATCTATATAAAACAAGTAGTGGTGGTATAAAAAGTGAAAAACTGGCCTACTATTCTATTAACCACTGTAGTTTGTATAGTGAAACGTACAAGATACACTTGGCCTAAATAAACTTAATTTAGGCTACAAAATTTCACATAAACATAAAAACTGCAATAATGGATTCCATTATATCTTTACAATACTCCTTTAATTCTGTCAAGATTTGAAAGCTCACCCTTAACTATCACTACAGAGATATCCTGTTACAATATTAACTTTATCTTCAGATCATACAAATCTATCACAACACACAAAAAAGAAAACTGTTTCAAGTGAAGTTGTTTATTTTGTTTTTTTTTTCAATTAAATCAAGGGATGACATAATAAAATCACAAGTTTAGTTTTGATTTCACAAACAACTCCAATACATAAAAGAGCCATACTATTATAGAATTACACCTGCGTTACAATACAAATGCTGCCCTCAGTCACTCATCTCAACTGTCTTGCCCTTATATATTCATCCCATGTTGAAAACTTGAAAGTCTTTTACCTGGGAACATTACTATTCTAGAAAACTAAAGTTTAAACGTATAAAATATGTATAAAAAACTGCACAAAAAAATGATACTTTAAAGACAAAGCAAAGTGCCTTTTTCTTGCAATAAAATGGGAATTGGACTGGTGCTATTCCAGGAGGTCAATTCAATCATTTATTAATCAATGCAAACTTAGAAAAACTTTCTATCACTATCTACTTAAGAAAATTAATAATAAAAGATTATCCTCAATTTTAAAGCAAAATGTAACTGACAAGTTTTTGCATAAAAGACGATACTATTCTGCACCAAAAAAAAAACAAACAAAAAAACTAAAGCAAGTAATCATTTTGACAAAAAACTTGTTTAAATCATAAAATCTTAATAAGTTTTATTACAGGCACATGCATATGTAATTTTGAAACTAGTGTCCTCACAGATTAAACAATGCAAGACCAACTAAAAAGGTAACAAATCTATAAAGATTTTACAATTTTTGTTGTGAATACATACCAGACTGTACAGGCAATGAACTCTGCTCCTCTACCATGATATCTTGTATAGAAACTGCAGAATCCTTGGATATACACAACTGAGGTGACAAATTAAACTTCTCTGTTCTTCCATGGGGCACTGGTGACAGAGAGCCTGATGTTCGAATGTTCAGCGGCTCAAGTTCTGCACGGTCAGGACTTTCTGTACTACCTCCTTTAAACAATGGACGTACAGACTTGCCTTCTTTTGCTCTCCTCATTTTCTCAGTCTTTTGGAGAAGAGGCAAATCAGAGCTTACAGACTGGTTGCTACTGCTGCCAGAGACTTGACTGTGTCCACGTTTGATATTTCTCGAACCATCTCTCAAGTCTGAATCACTGAACCATAAAATGCTCGATTCTGATTCATTACTAAGTCTATTATCACTATGTTCACTTTCAGTAAAAGTAGTCTCCTTTTGTTGATCACATTTTTTATTCCTTGCTAATATTCTCTCCCCTTCACATAAATCTTTTCCAAATTCATTCAAGTCAATATCTTGAGCTACACCAGCATTAAGATTGTCTTTGCCTAATCTATTTGAATCACACGAATTGAAATTTTCAGCATTCGGTACCAGTGTTTTAAATTTCTCCAAGGAACCAGAACAATGCCTGTGTTCACTTATGTTTACATGCTGGGTACCAACATAGCGACTGGGTATACTAACTGGACATGTGACAGTAAGAACTATTCTAGATCCTAGATTTTTCAGTCTTTTAAGCACACTATCTTTCGGTACATGAAGTATACTTTCTTTATCAACTGATATAAGACGATCAAATACGTTCAAAGATCCTCTGTGGATGCAACAATCTTCTTTAACTTTTGTCACAATGGTATACCAATCAGATTCACCCTGAAACAAATAAACAACTCTTCAATCATTGAACAATTCGAAAACAAAACATTACATGGAAAGAGTAAGTTTTACACATCAGATACATATAAGCCACGCCATGACAAAACCAACATAATGCGTTTGGGACCAGCATAGATCCAGACCAGCCTGCGCATCCGCACAGTCTGATCAGGATCTATGCTGTTCGCTTAAAAACCCTATAACAAGTAGAGAAACTGAAAGCGAACAGCATGGATCCTGATCAGACTGGACGGATGCGCAGGCTGGTCTGGATCCATGCTGGTCGCAAACCCACTATGTTGGTTTTGTCATCGTGGGGCTCATATTTTGAATATCTAAATTTATCACATAATTTGTCAAGTTTTTCTGATTCTGTAAAAACGTTATTCAACTTGTTCAATAATTCCATATGAAATCCACACTCATTTAACATTCTCAATATATTGTACATGTATCATTTTTTATTTGCCTATTTCTAACTTATATGAGCCAGACCTCTAGGGATCCTTGCCAATGAGCTGGTAAACTGTCAACTTTACTTTAATATACTAACCTTAACATTTACAGCTTTGACAGACAGCTTTAATATTAGGATGGAAGCTTTCATTTATGACACAAAATCCTGTATCTTAATACGATTTCTTAATATCTCATATTTGGGGATAATGACATACTTAAGCATTATTTTAAACTCTAACACACTTCACACATTTCCTCTATCCTACATATAGGGCAAATAAGTGCATTATTACACGATATATGCACAGCATAAAAAATGAATGCTTTACATGTCATATGACGTCAGATGTGACGTCAATTAACCAAATAATGTCAGAAAAATAACTTCTATGCTCAATGAAGTTCAACATACTTTTATCAATTCTCTTTTTCATCAGCATGTTAGGATGGCATAGATATTAAATTTTCTCACATTAAAGTATTATAATGATTCAAGGTTTATTGTTTACATGTTTTGTAATTGATCACCATTTGGTCTTTCACTTTGTGATTATATTCTTGTACATTTGAACTCGAACCATGCATTATTCTACAACAAAGCACTCAAAATTTATATCTATTTTCTTAACAATCTTGTGCATGTATGTGTAACAAAAAAAGCCCAAAAGAATTAAGTTTTTTACTCATTTCCTTGTATAGATATTTCACAGTAAGAAGGTTAATCCCGTATAAGCATGTCTTATCTTACCCATTTACCCTGTGGGAACCTAAAGTGATCAGCCTTTACCACCAGTATACAGCCGAGCCTACCTACACATCAGTGTTTTAACCATGGAATCCCTTAAAACTTAAAATGGACTGCTCCAAAGTCAAAAATCCATTAGAGGAATTTAGCATGCCTTATCTTTGAATAAACTCAACATGCATCATACAACTTTATTTGTATAAACTACAACACTGGAATCTTATCAGATTTCACAACCACACATAACCATGGTTAGATAATTGTCATCAGCAGGACACTCTTAAATAAGGATAAAAACAGTTTTAGTTCCTGCTGAATTGATTAATGATGAAGCAATCTTGCAAAAAATTTACATTCTTTCAAACACATCAAAATCTATAATAAATATTTAAGTACAAAAAGTTAGATTAGGCTTAACCACATACACTGTGATAATATTTTTTAAGCCTGATTTTTTTCAACCAATCAATCTTATATATAAGGCCTATTTTAACACGAAAAATAATTTGTTTCAGGTATTCAAATAAATGCAATAAATGTTCAACTCTTAGTCAAATAAAAAAAAAAATATTTGAAATTCCAATATCAAATAAATGCAAACAATTCAACTAAAAATTCAACCAAACAACCCCCCCCCCCCCCCCCCCCAAAAAAAATCTAAAAAACAAGAGGGCCATGATGGCCCTGAGATCCCTCACCTGTATATAGGCCCCCGGAGTGGGGCCAGTTTAAACCCAGGGCTTTTATTTGAACAAACTTGGAAGACACTCATTAGAAGATGTTTCACGATGTTAAGTGTTTACTACACACATATAATGAAAAACAATGATCTCCCCTCCCCCGACAGGGCGAGCTTTTATTTGAACAAACTTGGTAGACACCCATAAGAAGATGTTTCATGCTAAACATCTAAGCTCTAGCTCATTAGGTTTTTTAAAAGAAGATTTTTTAAGTTTTTACTTTACACATATAGTTAAAAACAATGACACCCCTGGGGCAAGGCCAGTTTTGACCCCAGGGCTTTTATTTGAACAAACTTTGTAGACACTCACTAGAAGATGTTTCATGCTTAGTATCTAAACTCTAGCTATTTGTTTTTTTCCAAAGAAGATTTTTTAAGTTTTTGCTATATACATATATAAGGAAAATCAATGACCCCTGGGACGGGGCCAATTTTGACCCCAGGGCTTTTATTTGAACAAACTTTGTAGACACTCACTAGAAGATGTTTCATGCTTAATATCTTAGCTCTAGCTCATTCGGTTCTTTAAAAGAAGATTTTTTAAGTTTTTACTATATGCATATACTGGAAAATCAATGACCCCCTGGGGCGGGGCCAATTTGGACCCCAGGGCTTTTATTTGAACAAACTTGGTAGACACTCATTAGAAGATGTTTCATGCTAAATATCTTAGCTCTAGCTCTTTGGGTGCTTTAAAAGAAGATTTTTTAAGTTTTTACTATATGCATATTGGGAAAATCAATGACCCCCTGGGGTGGGGCCAATTTTGACCCCAGGGCTTTTATTTGAACAAACTTGGTAGACATTCACTAGAAGATGTTTCATGCCAAATATTTAAGCTCTAGCTCTTAGGGTTTTTCAAAAGAAGAAATCTAAAGTTTTTTCTTTCGGTTGCCATGGCAACCAGAGTTCTGCATGGAATTAAATTCTTTGAACAATTTTTAAAGGTGACCACCAAAGGAACATTCCTGTGAAGTTTGGATGAAATTGGCTTAGTGGTTTATGAGGAGATGTCATCTAAAGTAAAAGTTTACGGACGGACGCCGGACGAAAAGCGATCACAAAAGCTCACCCTGTCACTTTGTGACAGGTGAGCTAAAAAAAGGAAACAAAAGAACTATCAATCAAACAAGAAAATTCTCCTAACATACCCTGTAAGCATTCAGTTTGAGTCCAAGTTTTCCTGAAGCTCCCTTGCCAATAATAACCTCTCTTGGTGTAGACCATTTAATACTGTCAGGCTCTCTTTCTAATACTTGCAGTAAATATATATGGGAGATGGGAGGTGAGCCCATTCCCTCAATCACATGTACGTTGCTGCCATACGGATACACCTGCAAACAAATCGGAAAATAAATTCTAGATCAACTGTATATTATGTTAAATATTTTAAACGCATTTAAATCGTGAGATCCCCTAGGATCAATATTCACAGATTTAGATCTGTGATAATACAATTTCTACACTGGACCTAAATCTATATTTACAATCAACTTTACAAGAGATGTTTGTGAAAGATTTATGACCTGAAAATTGTAACCAATTAAAGTCATGTTACATGGTGTTCTAAACAACAGGATGTGTTCAATCTCCAAAACAATTCTTAAGTCTTTAAACCAAAGTGTTCTATATTAACTTATTGATCCAACCAGAGTGTTCTTTGAAAATCAATAGGGGTCAATCTGTTTGTCATTATCAACATCAACACAAAATCTCAGGTGTGTACATGTAGGCCGAAGTAATAGATCTGGTCTACATTATTATATATCCTGACTTCTTTTAATCCTTTCAAATCAAACATGAAATTTGCTATAAATTTTCTCATATGAAACATGAATGTATAATAAATCCTCTAAACTCAAACATGAAATATACAACAAATCCACTCAAATCAAATGCCATACATGAAATTTATTATAAATGATCTCAGATCTGAATGAAATTTAATATAAATCCTCACCAACCAAACATGAAATTCACATCCTCTCACATTAAATTTACAATAAATTGTCTCAAATCGAACATGAAATTTACTGCAAATTCTTTCAAATCAAACATAAGATTTCTGGTAAAGCTTCAAATCCAACCTGAAAATTACAATAAATCCTTTCAACTCAAAACATGAAACTTACTAGGAACCTTCTCAAATCAACCAAAAGACTGCTGCTACAGCTTCATACATGTACTTATTATAAATGTGATACATTTTCAAGTTCTTATACTCATGGAAAGTCCTCATACTCATGAAAAGTCCTCATATTCATAAACAGTCCTCATGCTCCTGAACAGTCCTCATACTCATGGAAAGTCCTCATACTCATAAAAAGTCCTCGTATTCATAAACAGTCCTCATGCTCATGAACAGTCCTCATACTCATGAAAAGTCTATAAAATATCATAGTTATGAGTCCAATTATCATCTAAAGTCCTCATACTCATGAACAGACCCTATACTCATGAAAGGTCCTTATATTTATGAAAAGTTTTTATACCAAACATTCCACTTGTAATACAAAATGTATTGTCTGGCAATATTGACCCGAGACATTTGAATGTTCAATTACCTTTTGTCGGTAATTGTCGGATTCCGAAGTAAATCATACGGATTTTAAAGTATGGCATTACGGTTTACCTGGTTTATGTATAACTTAAAGTTACCAACACAACACTTGCCTAACTCAGTGGTAAGGAGTTAAGACTTTTAGTTTCAAATTGAAGGTTGTAAGTTTGAATCTCAATGTAACATTTCTTTTTATTTTTTTATTTCTTATTATTATATTTTGTGAAACTTGACTACTAAGTTTTGTGCATGCCAATCATCCATTGGCAAATTGAAATTATGAAAAGTTACATACAGATCTATATACACTGTATCAAAGTTATGATTTTTTTAAGAAAAGACACAAAAAGATAAGGAAATGATTCATCCACTAATGCTGCACATCATAAAAAGATAATTAAAGAAATCTGAAAAAATAATTGTTTGTTGAGGTTTTGGGACTGCTATGCTATTATATTTACTACTAGGCCATTGGGACGTTTTTATAACAAAAAGTATCATGAACAATCCTATCATTAAAAATCAATTAGTAAATCGTAATAAATTACCGAAACTAACGAAAATGCTTACGAAAATTAAAGAGTCTCAGGTAAATATTGTCAAACATCCTCATACATGCACTCCTGATAAATCCTCATGTCAAACATGTGACTCAATATAAAGCCACATAATTATCATCATGATGAATGCAGATGTTATAATTACTATTCAACCAACATGACCATACAGTGTATAATGCATGAAACAGGCATTTTAAAACTACTTGACATGTCTGGCATGTGATGTAGCAAACTTGACTGGAAATTCATGATCACTGCCTTTTCAAAATCATGTCACATTTTCGGAAATTATATTGAACCTGCTTGAAGGAAATTCATTGAGGTTTTTTTGACATAACAGGACTGGATTTTTTTTTTTAAATTTGATGTAGGTCTGGACCCAGTAACTTGTGTGCAAAATTTCAGGTCATATGCTCACTTTATTTTTGCAGAGTAATCAATTTAAATTTACAAAATTTAATTTTTTTAGGCTTTGGGACCTCAGCAGAGCTCCTTTAAAAGTCTTATGTAGATTTTAACTAAAAAAAATCATATTAACACTTTCATAGTTTTCCCAACCAGGAAAATGTATTAAGATTTAAAAATACAAGTGATTTCATAATTATAAAGTCATTAGTTTAACAATCTACAAAACCTTGTACATAATAAAAAAAATTAAATAATCAAACCATAACAGGGAAGTGAAATTTACTGCTTAACTGATAGAGGGAGATATTTGGTGTGCCTCTGCAAAATTATTTGCAGCTGAACCCAGAACCCAAATAGAACAAGTGACCTTCTGTGTGCTATCTTTATAGTTGTATAAGCATTCTGAAAGAATTCAATGTCAGGGGCCAGATTCTACCAATCAAACCAATGTTTGCCAGGGGCAATTGTTTCAAGGTCTGACCGGCACTAACCTTTTTGAATCGGTTTTACGTCATACCAACACAGTAAAGGCCATATGGAGACATTTCAGCCTTACTGGTGAAGGAAGACCTCAGGTCTGTGCATTATTTCAGGCACAAACAGGCACCTGAGTAGAACCACCCATGTCCGACCCCAACCTCTTGGCGAGGGAGACATAGTGTAAGAATTATAGTTCTTAATTGTAAATTTATTTTATTTATAATCACTGAATTTTCATAGTTTGATTTGTCTGATAGTATTTACTATTAAAAACAATAAAGACATTGTTTGACTCTTTCAATTTAAGATAGCTTCACTATTTCCGCCAAACGTAACGTCTTATTTTGTTTCCAGTAAAAGGACGTCATAAAATTGTTTTACGGTGACGTCATTAACCGTCACTTTGATATGTTGTTTTGCCTTGGGCGGAAGTGCTTAAAATTGTTCATGTATTTGTTTATTGATGTTTTCCAATGGAAAGTAGATCATAATCGGTAAGCTAGTAATTTATTATGTATGAATTTCAATAGTAAATTCAATTTTTTTTAAATGATGATGAACTTTGCAATATTCGCCGTGAATTAAATTATAAACGGAATTATTTGCGGGAATATAAAATAACATTATTATTTGCCTAGATTTAAGTCTATAATTGTAAAGGTAACATCGTATATTTATGATTTGTATTAACATTATTATTTTAGACAATTTATTGTATTTTATTTCAAATGCGTTGCAATAAATATTTAGTTTGTTTTATTTGTTAATTTCAGAGAATCGCTTATCATATTGGTATTATATCATGATTGTGAATAAAGAAAAGTGTTGAAATCTTATCCGCACATTCTTCAATATTTTAACGGAAAACATCTTCACATACAAATCAAATGTGAGGTAATAATGGAAGTGGCTGATAAAAAGTACAGAATATTCAAGATTGGTCCAGTATGTGTCAAAACTTCTGAAGAAAATAAATTTGAATCATTTTATTCATATGTCACATCTCTAATAAATCTGTGCTCTATAGAAATTTACCATAAATCAACATACTAATCTTAATTTTTTTTTCTTTTTCAATTATGAAAATATTTTACTAATTGTAAATAACTCCTTTATGCATTTATCTCTAAACTTCCTCTTTTCAAAAAACTTACCTTAGATATCCCTAGTTTGTACGTTCCCATTATATACCAAGCAAAGAATTCCGTTCAAGTATGAATTTATACACTTTGTATTGTAATATCTATTAACTTAACACAAGAAACATTATCTTTCCACTTAGAGCCATTAACTTCTCAATTACAAAAACTTAAATCCATTCTCTACACTGAAATGTATATATTTATATGAAGATTCTTGCAAAAAACTGTAACTGTAACACTTAAGTTAGAAAGAGAAATATCAGCTTCTGATAAACAATCACAAATCTCCCGTTTTTTATATAGTAAGTAATCACAAACATACTGTTAAAGTTATAATCGCCCTAGGAATATTCCTTCGGTTTTTCAATCACAAATCTCCCGTTTTTTATATAGTAAGTAATCACAAACATACTGTTAAAGTTATAATCGCCCTAGGAATATTCCTTCGGTTTTTCAATCACAAATCTCCCGTTTTTTATATAGTAAGTAATCACAAACATACTGTTAAAGTTATAATCGCCCTAGGAATATTCCTTCGGTTTTTCAATCACAAATCTCCCGTTTTTTATATAGTAAGTAATCACAAACATACTGTTAAAGTTATAATCGCCCTAGGAATATTCCTTCGGTTTCTAATATCTGAAATATTATTTTTTAATCAGATTATTACCACTGAGCCAGGAATCTGACACAGACAGACTGAAAATATCAATAAGGACAAAGTACAAAGCAAAAGTACACTACACTTTGAACAAATATCCTATTCAAAGCTGAAACTGCGCACTGTTATATCCAATTTACACTTTTTTCTTCATGTGGTACAACTGTCCCTTTGTTAAAAGCAATCAGTTTCTCTGTGCTATAATATAGATAGGAATATAATATTCATATCACAGACTGGCAGTCATATCGTAAAGAATAGCTGCGTTGTATTTCACGAGCTTTATATCCAAACAAACTCCACAATTAGCAAATCATTCTCTCTCCGATTTGAAGTCTTAACAGTACAATTCATTTTGCTGCATAAACAAATTTTTTTTTTTTCATCTTTTCTTTACTTCATTATTATTCTATTGTAAGGCAAACAATGTTAGAAATATGTTGACTACCTAAAATATTTATTACCGGTACTTCTGCAATTTATCAACACATGTAGAATAACTGAGTACCGATAACTGATAAACAAACATACCGATGGTAAATTTGTTTTTCAACTCCCTAAAATAGCCATTTACAATACCAAATTTCAGCAATTAAACTCATAAAATAACCCGAGAGGTAACAGAAATATCGATGATACACTAATCAAAATCTAAATATTGAAATTATTTATTTCAACTATCAATAATTAATATACAATGTATAACAATATTCCCTGAGGAAAATATATACAGTAACTGAATAGCATCTTTAATATTCCCAATAATTAAATATCATAAAGCCATACTGCAGTAAAAACTGCCGCATGAAACTATGCATGTAAACTGCTTCATCACTGCACAACGGATTGACAAACCGGTAGTTAAAATATCATCTACAATATCTATCATCTCTTGTATATTTTACACAACGTTATAAAGTATACAGCTGTAAACAACATTGTCCTTACTTAAACAATACTCACAAAAGTGATTATTTCCTGACATATATATATTCAAGATAAATTTCCTAAAGTTTAGAGAACTGAATCGTGTTTTGTTTTGATATGATTGTTTAGAAATTATATTCAAATTATCAGTTTTCTTAATTTCAATAATATTGTAACATGTTTCTCATTCTTAAACTTGTATTTTATCCGTAACTTTAGACATGGCATCTTATTCTCTTAACTTACATCTTATTATTAAACTTATAAGTTATTCTTAATCATTTTCTTATTCTTAAATTTAAACTTATTTGATCTGGTTGAAACAGAAGTTTGAGGATGATCTGAACCAATTTCCAGTTGGTTTTCTGAAATCTGACCAGTACTGGTATCATATAGGAAAGCATGGTTGTAACACAAGCTAAGCTTAGAGGCAGACCACCTAAATCATTAAATCAACTGTACTATTCAAGAAGATTATGTATTAAAATATTTTCAACATTTTTTGGGCCAAAAATTATAACTGACATTCTTTTTTTTTCTTCATTTTTAGCTCGACTATTCGATAAGAATAAGTAGAGCTATTGCAGTCACCCGAGCGTCGGCGTCGGCGTAACCACTTATGTTAAAGTTTTTGTAATAGTTCAAATATTTTCAAAGTCCATAGACATATGGCTTTGAAACTTTGCACACTTGTTCACCATCATAACCCCAACCTGTAGACAGGAGGAGGTAACTCTATCAAGCATTTTGACAGAATTATGCCCCTTTTTCGACTTAGAATTTACGTTAAAGTTTTTGTAATAGTTCAAATATTTTCAAAGTCCATTGACATATGGCTTTGAAACTTTGCACACTTGTTCACCATCATAACCCCAACCTGTAGACAGGAGGAGGTAACTCTATCAAGCATTTTGACAGAATTATGCCCCTTTTTCGACTTAGAATTTACGTTAAAGTTTTTGTAATAGTTCAAATATTTTCAAAGTCCATTGACATATGGCTTTGAAACTTTGCACACTTGTTCACCATCATGACCCAAACCTGTAGACAAGAGGAGGAAACTCTATCAAGCATTTTGACAGAATTATGCCCCTTTTTCGACTTAGAATTTACGTTAAAGTTTTTGTAATAGTTCAAATATTTTCCAAGTCCATTAACATATGGCTTTGAAACTTTGCACACTTGTTCAACATCATGACCCCAACCTGTAAACAGGAGGAGGTAACTCTATCAAGCATTTTGACAGAATTATGCCCCTTTTTCGACTTAGAATTTACGTTAAAGTTTTTGTAATAGTTCAAATATTTTCAAAGTCCATTGACATATGGCTTTGAAACTTTGCACACTTGTTCACCATCATGACCCCAACCTGTAAACAGGAGGAGGTAACTCTATCAAGCATTTTATTTACTATCAAGCACTAAGAATAGTCGAGCGTTGCTGTCCTACCGACAGCTCTTGTTTTTTGATGTTCTACTTTTCCACTTATAACTCCAGTGTTACTATTATATTGCATTTTGACACATAGTTTTTCTATGACACTAATATACAACTAAATTGTAAACACAATAATCCTACCCCAAGGGTATACCCAGGACTTTAAATTAAGGGTCTTTAAAGTTAAACTTCTATTACTAAAATTCAACCTTGCAGACACAGTCAGAAAGTAAAATCCACACAGAAAATGCGACAGCACTGTAAGTTGGATATATCTTTCAATATTCAATGTTACCCCCCCAAAAAACACAAAAAAACAACACCATCTCAATGTGCTGCAGAGGTGGGGATGCCAGTGTTATAAATAACTGGTGCATTATTCCCACTATCACCTCTGGCCCAGAGGGGGAGATGTCAGTGTTATAAATAACTGGTGCATTATTCCCACTATCTCCTCTGGCCCAGAGGTGGGGATGCCAGTGTTATAAATAACTGGTGCATTATTCCCACTATCTCTTCTGGCCCAGAGGTGGAGATGTCAGTGTTATAAATAACTGGTGCATTATTCCCACTATCTCCTCTAGCCCAGAGGTGGGGATGCCAGTGTTATAACTAACTGGTGCATTATTCCCACTATCTCCTCTGGCCAGAGGTGGGGATGCCAGTGTTATAATAACTGGTGCATTATTCCAGTATCTCCTCTGGCCCAGAGGTGGGGATGCCAGTGTTATAAATAACTGGTGCATTATTCCCACTATCTCCTCTGGCCCAGAGGTGGGGATGTTAGTGTTATAATTAACTGGTGCATTATTTCCCATTATCTCCTCTGGCCCAGAGGTGGGGATACCAGTGTTATAAATATAACTGGTGCATTATTCCCACTTTCTCCTCTGGTCCAGAGGTGGGGATGCCAGTGTTATAAATAACTGGTGCATTATTCCCACTATCTCCTCTGGCCCAGAGGTGGGGATGCCAGTGTTATAAATAACTGTTGCATTATTCCCACTATCTCCTCTGGCCCAGAGGTGGGGATGCCAGTGTTATAAATAACTGGTGCATTATTCCCACTATCTCTTTGCCCAAAGGTGGGATGCCAGTGTTATAAATAACTGGTGCATTATTCCCACTATCTCCTCTGGTCCAGAGGTGGGGATGCCAGTGTTATAAATAACTGGTGCATTATTCCCACTATCTCTTTGCCCAAAGGTGGGGATGCCAGTGTTATAAATAACTGGTGCATTATTCCCACTATCTCCTCTGGTCCAGAGGTGGGGATGCCAGTGTTATAAATAACTGGTGCATTATTCCCACTATCTCTTCTGGCCCAGAGGTGGGGATGCCAGTGTTATAAATAACTGGTGCATTATTCCCACTATCTCCTCTTGCCCAGAGGTGGAGATGCCAGTGTTATAAATAACTGGTGCATTATTCCCACTATCTCCTCTGGCCCAGAGATGGGGATGCCAGTGTTATAAATAACTGGTGCATTATTCCCACTATCACCTCTGGCCCAAAGGTGGGGATGCCAGTGTTATAAATAACTGGTGCACCCGGGGCATTATTCCCACTATCTCCTCTGGCCCAGACATGGGGATGCCAGTGTTATAAATAACTGGTGCATTATTCCCACTATCTCCTCTGGTCCAGAGGTGGGGATGCCAGTGTTATAAATAACTGGTGCACCTGGGGCATTATTCCCACTTTCTCCTCTGGCCCAGACATGGGAATGGCAGTGTTTATAAATAACTGGTGCACCTGGGGCATTATTCCCACTATCTCCTCTGGCCCAGACATGGGGATGCCAGTGTTATAAATAACTGGTGCATTATTCCCACTATCTCCTCTGGTCCAGAGGTGGGGATGCCAGTGTTATAAATAACTGGTGCATTATTCCCACTATCACCTCTGGCCCAGAGGTGGGGATGCCAGTGTTATAAATAACTGGTGCATTATTCCCACTATCTCCTCTGGCCCAGAGGTGGGGATGCCAGTGTTATAAATAACTGGTGCATTATTCCCACTATCTCCTCTGGCCCAGAGGTGAGGATGCCAGTGTTATAAATAACTGGTGCACCCGGGGCATTATTCCCACTATCTCCTCTGGCCCAGACAGTGGGATGCCAGTGTTATAAATGACTGGTGCATTATGTTCATATGTTTATAAAAAAAGTTCCATTTATCTTGTATTTTGACAATTTTCATCATTATTAATTTCCACCAGGATATTAACTGGGCAATTATTCATAAGTAAGGTAGGTAGAGTATGAAAATAACCTGATAAACTTCTCAATTTATCATCTTGAGCAGATTCTTTGTACTTTTAATGTTATGTCAGAACTTGCTAGAGTGCCCTTGACATTAATACTGTATCAAAAACCTCAAACCACAATAAGTTTCAAACAGAATAATACCTGACAGAAAAAATAATTTAACCAGAAATGAATCATTATGATTAAGTTTAATGTTTATTCAACAGACATTATTTTTTGTTTGGTTTTATGCATATTTAGATCATGATAATATTTACACAAAAACAGGACTCGAATTTCATCCTATTGACGCCATATAATCAAATGAAGTGGTCAGTCTTGTTTCTATTTTTTCCTGTCAACTCTCATTTGCTGGTTTAAAAGTACTTAAGGATTTTCTTTGCCAAAGTAGTTTAGGGTCCTTGTTTGTTGGACTGCTTATTTCCTGTTTGAAGTAAATCTCTATCAAACATCTTTGACCTCATTTGGTCATCATAGGAATATGGTATAAACAACATTTTACTTTGACAGTCACAAACTCTACATCTAGTTTAGTATTGTTTGATTTTATTAACCTGTCAATTCCATACTGATTATACGGTCAATGCACAGAATATATTAATATCCGATAAATGTTCGGTAAATTCCGTGAGATTATGATAAAATTAATCTTGTTTCTATGAATTAGTTACACTGATTAGTTACACTGACCGTTATAGCGAAATCGGGTAAACTACGGGTAGCCATACGTGTTGTAAGATCGAGACAGCGTATGTCCAGTTTTTTCTCTTATTCATAACTATTTTCAACATTTTTGAAGTTATGGTTGTTTTTAATATGTTTTGCAATTTTTTGGTAAATACTATACTTGTTTAAGAATTAATATTCAAAATTCATTCAGATTAAAATCAATAAATGTCATTGCATTGTGCTGTAAAATAAAATACAATACAAAACGTGACAATTCAATGTTTCTTAGTTGTTTTATATCCGTGTAGACAATTTTGCAAACGCTTGACAATTTTCATTAAAATATACTTAAATATAAAGAAAGAATAAGCCTAAAAAGAATGTCAAAAAAGGGATCGAACCTCGGACCTCTCATACATTAGATAATCACTTTACCGACTGTGCTATTGCGGATGTTTAGAGAACCTAAATAAAGCTAGTGGGAGTTTCCCAAATGATAGTTATATACTCCATATTAATTCTCGTAAAATAAACGGACAAACCCGAAGTGGGATCGAATATTTAAATGAGTGCTATAATGTATTCATAATTGACAGGTCAATAAAATCAGACTATAACAAAAGTTATGTAATGTTGGTCTTACTCACCTTAAAGCTACATACCTACATAAGCTACATAAGTAAAAATATGTCATTCAAATCAAACTTGAGAAAAATGTACTAAGATGTAAGGAAAAGTAAAAAGTTTCAAAATTCAAGTAATATTTTACATAATTTTTATATGCCATTAATGACTGATTTTTCAGTATTTACAACTATATTTCTACCGTATTACTAACACAGTAAAGGCTATTTGTGCATATTTTGACCATATTTGGTAATTTATCTGGTTTGTAAGTGTGTGTGTAAATTGCTTCCTTTTGGTTACTCCACAATATTACACATTCAAATACATTTTCAAAATTTTCAAGAAAATAAGCATGAATCTGGAGGCGTGCTGCTTACAATGAATTACATGACATTGTTTATCAGTTTAAATTATTTCTAAAAATGTAAGATTTACATGAACACAATCATGTAGTGTAAGGAAAGTAAATTACTAAAAATATTCTTAAAGCAATAATACTGGTCAACTATATGAAAAACTGATCATATTCACAAAATGTAAAAATTTAGGCCCTAATGCTGTATAATCCTAGAAATTATTTCGCGCTTTTTAAGTTTAAGCGCTTTATGTGGTGGGTTCATTTCTGCTAATATTTGTATCAGCAATAATGGATATTTGTAGCTTCAACCACTAAAGTTATCATTATGATGTACTATGATGTAGTATGCATAACTTTTACTTAAACAATACACATTTCAAGGTAAAATATCCTTTCTGTCTTCCTGTTAGAAAGTATCTAAAATTTATAGCAAATAATACATATTAATTACAGTTTGCATACTTTGAATGAATGTTATTTTACTAAAGGTGTTTGTTAAAAGTACAATAGCAAATAATATTGGTTAAAATTTATTCAATTGAAACAATGATTTTGTTTTCAGATAGTGAGGTCAGTCATTAATCACTTGATTATTTAACTTAATGTTATGATTTGAAATGCAATTAGCATTATTTACAAAGAAATAAGTCATCTGAATGAATATTTAATTCATACTTAATACCGTATTTGCTTAATTCGCAGTGGCTATGATTACGTGAAAGTTTGTCTCTGTGAAAATGCTATCCCTATGAAAAATGCAAAATATTGTACCCGTGAAAGTTTCAAGTACGACAGTACACTGTATACATGTATTAAGACATATATAAAATATATAATTATGGTATATAAAAAATATTCATGTACAGTAAACAGCCGATGGAACCAGTTTTATTATTATTTATGTACTTTTTGGTGGGAATTACTCATTACCTGTAGCAAATTTTTGCTTATTGGCCAGTGAACAGGAATACCGTAGAAATTCACAACATGGATGATTTCAGTTGTCAGGGTTAAGAATACTAAGAGTAAGAGCTTGTGTTACAGACTACCAAAGTACCGTACAGTTTCCTATGGTGGCTGATTTGTGTCATTCGTGTTTTTGCCCCGCGACCCCGCCAAGCGAAAAGTCGAAAATTAACAAGTTAAAATGGCTCGGAGCGAGAATTAAGAAATATCGCTTGGCGGGGTCGTGGGATGAAAACACGTTTATTAGCAGGGCGAAAATTAATAAATAAAACTTCTTCTCGCGCTCCTGCTAATTAGTGTGTTTTCGTCCCACGACCCCGTCAAGCGAAGTCGAAAATTATCAAGTTAAAATGGTGGGGGCGCGGAGCGAAAACACGCTTACTAGCGAGGGCACGGGGCGAAGTTTAAAAAATAAAACTTCTTGCCATTGGGGCTCAGAGCGAAATTTAAGAAATAAAATTGCGGGGATGCGGGACGAAAACACCCTAATTAGCAAGGGCACGGGGCAAAGCTTTATAAATAAAACTTCGTCCTGCGGGGGTGCTGAGCGAGATTTAAGAAATATAATGGCAGGGTTGCAGGACGAAAACACACTTATTAGCGGGGACGCGGGGCGAGGTTTAATAAATAAAACTTCACAGCCCGCCCCTACTAATTAGTGTGATTTCGTCCTGCGACCCCGCCAAGCGAAAAGTCGAAAATGTACAAGTTAAAATGGCGTGGGGCGTGGAGCAAAAACACGCTATCTAGCGAGGGCGCGTGGTAAAGTTTAATAAATAACAATTTGTCCCACAGGGGCTCGGAGTGAAATTAAAGAAATAAAACAGCGGGGTCGTGGGTTGAAAACATGCTTATTAGCAGGGGTGCTTATAAGCATGTTTTCGCTCCGCACCCCCGCTATTTTATTAATGCTCCCAAAGGTAATGTATTGATTCGCCACACTAATGATTCGCCACATAACGATTCAACATAGAGTATTAACGATTCGCCACAGTTAAATAACGATTCGCCACGTGTTCAAATATCAACTTTATCACACCTGTTTTCAAATTGCTGATGGAAAACATTTTTCCATTCTATATTTCATTTGTTAATTACATAAATCAATTATATCGTATAAGTACCTAATCTCACACCCAACCTATTCTCAAACCTTTCATTCACGTGCTGTTATTTTTTTACTAGAAGTGACTATGATGTCCTGAACGTGTGTGCATAAAAGCTTAGTTTCTGACAGACATGTCTGCTGATGTCAAAATAAAACAGTGCATAGGAACAAATATTTACATAACATATTTTATTACTTTGCGTAATTTCATACAAATTGCTATTACCTTTGTAAGTCCCATAAATACACCATTAACTATTTGTGAAAATGAATATTATAGACAAAAATATCTTAAAGCAGGTAACTGCATCGTGTAGGGTACTTCATTGTCATGTGATAGTCATATAACAATCACTCGTTGGCTAAACTAAACAGTTGAATTTTAGAGATACTTGAAGGGGTTTGAGATTAGGTTCTTTATTTTAAGAGGCCATGTTAGTTTTAAAACAGAGGGTTGTGCTTTTCCAAGATGGAAATAGAGCTTTTTTAATAGTTGAATTTCAGTCAAATTTTACAGAAATGTTACATAAAGATTAAAGTGCACACATGTTAAGAATTTTTATAAAGATATATTTTTATTGACATTAAAAGACCTCTTGAATGCTTAGAGGTTTGAGAACTGGTTAGTCCACGATACTAAAAAACAGCTTTTATTGAATAAAAACACATGAAAACTAAATATTTTTCACATTGTAGATATAAAGCTAAACTTCGTTATTTATAAAAACTGGAAAATTATACGAAAAACAGCTTTTATTGAATAAAGACACATGATAACAAACATATTTTATTACAAAATATACATACACAGTGTAAATATGTTAACAATTTTTAAAACTTTAACCTGGAAAATAATACTAAATCAGCTGTTATTGAATCGAAACACATAAAACATATTTTATTACCAAAATTACAAAAACTTTGTTATTTCTATAGCCAGCAAAAAAAATACAAAAAAAGCTTTTTTTATAATATCTTTTTTTATTATTAATATCTCAACATTTTTTATTTCCAAAATAACATTACACATTATTCACAAAACAAAGTGACAAAAACTACATCTAGTAGTATCCAATTGTGAGGGAACTCTTATGCACAGTTGTTCACATTGTCAGAGAATTAAAGGATTATTTCGGCATCAATTAAATATTTCTACAACAATCCTAAGATAATTGTTTAAATTAAAGGTGTGACAAATGTTTTAGATATGCGTTCTTTAATCAATTTTCGTAATGAACACGTTTTTGCAATACCCATTTTTTTTAATAAATATTTGACATATATATAATATATATAAATATTAATTGACATATACATGTATGTTTACGATTAATTCAATATTTATTTCAACATATAATAACTTTTTTATAAATGTGTGACGAAAATGCTTCCTATACTTCATATACTTCATTTGATTACCTCCCTTAGTATGATTTCGCCATTTGTACAGTAAAACAATTTATTTTTATGTGAAGATAACAGGATAAACAATAGGTAATTAAGGTAATTTAGTAATTATACTTTTGTAACGATATATATTTGAAGAATTGTCAGGTGTGTTTATAATTTGTATTGTTTATCTGTTTGTTTTATGGTTTGTAAGAGGAAATTTAATCCAAGTAACAGACGCTTATAAGTTTCAATTAAAATCAGTATCAAGAAGCGTTTTATTATTTTAGCCAATCAAAATCATTGTTTTATTCACCGCGGGGATGACGCATCAGAGGCATATATAAGAGCTTGCGCAATGTTGAGAATTTAGATTTGGTTTTGGCTCCGGACCGTTAAGTTGTAATTATATTTACTAGTAGCC